>NC_134043.1:32322314-32522277 GCF_965140245.1 Athene noctua | reverse complement strand
CAGGATGCTAAGGTGTCTGAGGATTGACCTTCAGAACTAGAGCCTCTTATAGTTGTCAGTTATGTCTTGAACTTGTTACTGCAGCTTCTAGACTTCTAGGAACATGAATACAAATTTTTGATTTGTTTGAAATGCTGTAGAATACCATTTTACCTCAAGTGTGATGAATATAGGACAATTTTAAGGCAGGTACATTTCTGCATGCAGTTCACTCAGAGTAATTCACAAAGTAATTGCTTTGCACAGTAGTTCCAAGACATTTAATTGTTCTAACAAGTGTAATAAGTGGAAATGCTTATTATTACTGTTTTTAACTATTAAGTCTTTCTTTGGGTCTCTCAGCAGCAGGTGGTGAAACAAACCAGGCTCCTGGTGTATTTAAGCAAGCAAAGGAAAAACTCTCAGTGAGTAAAACCATCTTCTCGTTCATCTTTATGATCTTCCTTTGTCCTTATTTCAGATCTTTTTGTGTTAAGTCAGTAAGTAATTGTGTGTTCCATTTAAAATTTGTGTTCCATTTAGAATTTGTTTGCCATTTTCATTATTATTTAAAAGGGTAATTAAAACCCCCTTTCCTGAATAACCTCTGAATTACAGTCCTGGGTAGTAGGTGATGACAGTTTGCAGATCCATGGGGGACACACAGACTCTGAACTGCAGGAGTTGGATGTTGTTCAGTGTTTTGAGCCAGGTCATCCTCTGAAATAAACTGTGTACCTTGGCCCTTTCTGCAGCGCCCAACTCTCACTCCCGCCTTGCTTGGTTGCTATATAGGCAGAAACCCTCCCCCAGGACTCACTGGGTGTCTTCTGCTGCACTGTTACATAGCCATGCATTCTGCAGAGGTCGTGCCTGTGTAGAAGTTACTGGCCAGTAGCATTTTATATGCAATTAAGTGTTTTCTGAAAGGCCATTTCCTGGACTGGTGATCTCTCTCTGTGTTTTAATCTGACAGTTAGGTGCCCTGCCTTCAGCTGCTCTGTAGCCTGTTCTGTTCCCTGTGTCTGGCTCTCCGCTGCTGAGTTTCCTTCAGCGAATACTGCAGTGCCTCTCTGCCCTGCTCCCATGCTGACCCGACACTTCCTGTCCCATAACTCCACGATCCCCAGGAAACCAACTTCCTTTCGCCATCCCCTGTGCAACAGTTTTTTACATGACACTGACACATGCTAGTTTACATCTGCACACAACAATACTTAGTCATTGTTAGCCATCATTAACAATGAAGAAGTTCCTTCTACATTTCCTAATATATTCCATGGCTGATTGGTTTCATCTGTCTAACCAGATTGTCAGTTCTTTGGGGAACAAAAAGGTCTGTCTTATAAACTGCTACACATTATTTATTAATCTTACAAAATTTTTAATGATGATAGCAGTATAACTGATTGGAGGCTTTGGAGGATCTGTGAAATGTAGACCTGAATTCAGTCATGGATTCTGGGATTTCACTTGGGTTTTCAGTTCTGACCTATTTCAGTGCATAACTGGGAAAGTGCTAGAACTCTTTACTAGTACAGTAGGAAATTTCTGGACAGGTTTCTGAGTCAACAGTATGGTTTATTGCTGTGTTTTCTTGGGGGATGATCAACACTTACACAAGAGACATCAATACTAGCCCATATTCCGTGTCATCTGTGTTCATGGAGTGCTCAAAGTACTCTAAGTACAAGCACTGCAAAATCATTCTCTGTAATGACCTGCTTTCTACACACCTTGCTTATTCCTGTCCCTTATGCAAAGATCAGAAATCTGTCCCCTGCTTACTTTCTCTCCCTGTTGCCTTACTTCTCTGCCACACTCGTATAACTCTTCGACATTTTCTCTTCTGTGCCTTGTCTTCATCTCTGCTTTTATAAAGACCTCTCCCTTTTGTTGTGTTTCCTCCTGATTTTCAGCTTTTATGTCCTTCAAGTGCAGCCATTTCCTTTCGACTGGTAATGTTAGATCATCCAACCCAGTCAGTTTTGTTATCCATCTTCAAACTACAGTTGACATACTGCTTTGCAGAATAAGTTCAGGAAAGGCTAAGCAGTTCCATCTGCTGGAAGAAGCTGTGTACCTATGATAGTAAGATGATGAGAACATCAGTCATGTGTTAGGAACACCTCTGAAATAAAGTGAGGTTTCTGCATCCCAGCTTCAGCAGGCCCTGAGTCTAAGTGTGTGTCACATAGATCTTTGTCCTGTGGACTGCTGGCACTTCCAGCAACATGAACTATAACAGAGGCCAAAGGTAATGTATTGCTAACAGAGAAGAATAATAGCTTTCTGGGTAGAGCACAGGCAGGGATTGAGGCATTTGGTTTCTTTGCTTGCTCTACCAGCCTTGAGCATATCACTGAAATCTGGTTGGGCCAGATTCTGCTGCTATTACTGGTGCTAAAAAGTGCTTTGCTTCTTAAATAACAGGGGATCTAGACTGTGATAATCTCAGAGCAGTGCATTAACTCAAGGTCATGTCTTTTCCCCAGCTGTTCCATTGAAAGATCTCAGTCTTGTCCCTCTTTAGCGTCCCTGTATGCACGTATTCATGCAGGACACTGTATGTAATATGAGTGCAAAGGACAAGGTTTCTACATTGTGCCTAGAATCTTAATCTGTAAGAATTTTCCAGTCTTGTTAGGGGAAACATTCTGCATGACCCACAAATTGAAAAAAGTGAAAATCACTGAATTAACTCGTTCTAGGAATATATTCTAGCTAGTGAAGCACTTCCAGTCTTCTAACTAATTTATTGTCTTGCTACTTGGTGTGGATAATGATATCCAGTAGAAGTCCTCTCAGCTGTGTTGTAGGACTGGAGTTGTTTGTTACACAGTTCTGTAACTCTTAATCATGTTGATGATGTCATGGATGACATTCAGTACAGCAGCCGCAGTTTTCTTTAGGCTGGGTATGTGGCCTAAGCCAGATGCCTGTCAGGGTTGGATAACCCATTCTTTTCTCATTTTCTAATAAAGACAACTTAAGGATTAATTCATATACCTTTTCTGAACATTGAGAAAGTCTAGGTGACTGACTTAGATCACATGCCAGATTATTCATGGCTAAAGTTCTATACCAGATCCCATAATTACAGGTCCATTGGGATTGCTCCGGTGTATGTGTATGTTCTGTGTAACTTCATGCTTGCGTGTATCTGTATGTCCTGTGCAACTTCATTTGTATGAATACAGAGAGAATCAGGACTGCATTGCCAAAATAAGAGCCTTGCAATTGTTCTTTGTAGTATCGGTTATACCCATGCGAGAAACAAAAATGTTAAGCAAGTAGCCCTATTTTCTTTCAAGGAAATTCCTTTTTGCAAAGCAGTTGGATGCTCTTAAGTGTCCACAAAGAATTTTCAACTTGTCCTATTGGTGTTTAATTGTTCTTTCAATGGAGTATTGTCATTATTCACAGTCAGATGAGTATCTAGTCACAATGACGTATCATGTCAGCATTTCAACCACATACAGGTTTCCTTGTCCCAGGACTCCACGTTGTCAATATAAATTTGTGGATTTCTATAGAGTGACACCAAATACACAGAATACAGTGTTTGGGGTGCATTAGGGATTTTATGTGTACACGGTGGCACGAGAAGCAATACTGTGTTGTCCTTCTGCCGCTGTGGGAATACTGGCGTAACTTTGCTTTTAAGTTTCCCACTGTTTTATACTTGGCCGTAGCCTGGAGGGATATATTTCAAACATACAACTTAGTTTCAAAGGACTAGGATCTCTTGGTGCTCCTGTAGTTTTGCACTTGCTTCTAATGCAGCCAGGCAGGAGTTGTACCAGTTAAATGCCATACTTGACACCAGTTTTGTCCTATTAACACAAGACAAAAATAGCATCTGCAGGAAAGTACTTCCTTGAATCAGTAACTCTGTCCAGACCCAGATGGTTTCAGTCAAACAACACAGAACTGAAACTTCTATGCATGTCAGAACTGCATAGACACCATTACAGGAAAAGTATTAAGTCAGAGCTTGGCTTTTTTTTTTTTGGTCCATGTTGCATATATTTTCCATTTGTCCAGCTTCATGTTGTGTTTTCTTTTGTTTGTTTTCTCATGACTAGACTGCCTCTTTGTCAAAGATTCCTGCCTCAAAATCTAGAGCACAGTCATTGCTTCCTCCAAGACCCAGCTCAGCTTGCTCATTAACTACTAAAAGGGCCACTTTTCCCGATACAGACAGTTATTATGTACGGCCCTCCTCAGCAGGCCCAAGAGACTGCTTGCCCTGCTCAAAATCAGATGATAAGGTAAGGTAGCAGAGTTGGTAGAGAGAGTTAGCTGAGAGATGTGTAGGTGAACTCCATGGATCACATTCTCTACCCACTGAATTTGAGTAATTCTCTGCGAAGCTTACGTGGGATTACTTAACATCCAGTGGCAGGAAAACTGATTATCAGGCTACAAGATTTGTGCTACAAAATGGATAAAAATGAAGGAGATTCTCCAGAGGAAACATAAGTGAAATAAGTTATAACTAGAAGGACATAATCTTCTTTCTATTGATGATATGGATGCTGCTTCACTGACTGCCAAGAAGTTGCACCCATTTGCATGTGGGTAAGTGGCAAAGAAGAGCAGTACTAATTTGCCTTCCAAGTTTACAAAAAAAAAAAAAGCAATTTTCAACCAGTTAATATTCTGTGAAAACAAATTCAATCCCCAGTGTAGGAGGGTACAGTTCTAATCACCAGCAATACGGGTGGAAGCCAAATGCTCCAGGAACCAAATTTGGTCTGTGCATGGGACCATGTTGAAGAAGTTGCAGTATAAATTTAAAGAGATGTTTGGCAGTCCATCCTAGCTTCCCCAGTTTTACATTTCACATGGGTTTCAAATTTACTTGATGCTGAGTTAATTACTGTTCCCATTTAAAAACTGTTTTTGCTATTGACTTCCATTTTCTGTGTAGCACTATGCTTGGTGTGTCTTCTACCGGTTGGGACCATCATCATATTTGCCTTTGGGATGACTGTCTGCTTATGCAAGACTGTCTTTGGCTGTCCATTCCATAAGTTCAAAAATATTCTAACATACATGTCCATTGCCCTAACCATGGTAAAAAGAAGGTATCTGCTGATTTCAAAAAATAAAAAGATGAGTATGGAAGGAAATAAGACACCAGGCTTAATAGTCCTGCACTCAAAAAATAAGCTTTAGCTAAAAATTTTTCTCCATAAAAGAAAGACAAGTTAGTGTTTGAAAATGCAAAAATCACACATCACCTAACAATATAGTGTGGGATGTATTCTGGGCAGCAGTATTGCAGTTACTTTGCAGGTGAATGCACATAAGAATTTCACACCTGAACTCCAGAGAATTCTTCTACTTTCAACTTCCACTACAAAAACCTTGTTTTTTATTCAGAACCAAATGTGGAATCCATTCAAATTTAGATCCAAGAGTGTCTATATCTCTCTTTAGTAGCTCAGAAGGTGACTACTGGGTGTTTTGATGCAGTAAAGAAGCACCAGGGAGCTAAGCAGAGCATGGGAGGTGGCTGGATCCCCACAGGTTCCTGTGTGAGTAGTAAACTGGGCCCATAGGATGAGGTTTCCCCCTCTGTATATAGGTTGAGAGAAATCACACCCCAGAGAGTGAGTTTTGAAAATGAAACCTTCCTTTTTTCTTTTGTACTATTAGGATGGAGTAAGCAAGAGTCCTGAAAAGCGTTCCTCTCTACCAAGACCTTCCTCTATCCTTCCTCCTCGAAGAGGTGTATCAGGAGACCGAGACCGAGAGGAGAACTCACTCTCCCTCACAGCTTCTCTTTCCTCTTCAGTACGACGGACCACCCGTATGGTTTTTTGCTTATTAACCCTCTCCTACCGCTGTGGGTGTCTCCCATCCTTGTTAGATCTGTCATGTTGCCATAGCATCATGTGTCCCTTTTACAGGGGGGTAGGTCTGGGGTATGCTGTTGGAAATCAGAGCCCCCCAGACTGCTTTTTTTCAGATATGAAGCGCTGAGCAGCTGGGGCTTGAGACCAGGGACAGGATGCATGCTTCCCATATTCTGCAATGTCCAGAGCTAGCACTGCTGTTCAGACTGATCACTGCTATTAGAAAATACCTTTGCAGGGAGCTCAGAGCTGGGTAAGATACTTAACACAGGGCATTTACAAACAGCAACAAGAAAAATGAGACAAACCTGAAGCAGGCAACAAAGTATTCTGATGGATCTTGGAAAAGTGAACCTAATAGTTATAGTCAGTAATTTGCTGTTTCACAGTAATCATTTCACTGTGCTCTAATCCTAGGGTAAAAACTCTGCTGAGAATTGAGATGGTAGTTAGTGGAGTGACTCATTGGGGGAAGTTAGGATAGTAAACCAGCAAGGTCCTTTTATGAGGACCGATGTTATCAAATCACAAACCAAAAGAAATCACAGGACAAAGAGAATTTTATGAAATGCCTCCAGAATCTTTAGCTAGATTTGCATCCAGCCCAGGCCTCAGAACCTGGATGTGGCTCCCAGCTTTCCAATAGGAATTCCTCTGGTTTCTCTCTTTAGAAACCAATCTCAGCCCTCTTTAAGACAGTTTAAGGGAACTAGATGTTTACATTCTACCAAAAAAAAAAAGTCATTTGAAATTCTTAGGTGATGCTCCAAAGGTAAAACAGACACCCTTTGTAAGCAGAGTGACCCCCAGCTGGCACAGCAGCCCATTTCTGCTGACTAGGAGTGAGAGGCCATTGAGCATTTGCCAATGTGGTGAAGGGCTGAGGAATGAAAAATAAATATACCAAAGCTGCAGGGAGCTGGGGAAAAAAATCATTCCCTTTCTGTCTTAGTTGGTACAGTGAGAAGGTTATGGTTTAGAGTTGGTTTGGAAAGAAAGAAACTGTTCAGGGAAACTGGAGGTGAAAGTGGTGTATGTTCAAGCTGTCTAATGAGTCATGTAGAGCGGAGTGTCTCCTGGACCCCAGGAACAGCAATGCGCTGGGTTTGGTCCACCACCATTATATAAACAGACTGATTAACAAAGACATTAAATAAGATTTTTATTAGTCCCACTGGATGCTCTAGAGGCCCATTGGATTTATAATCCCTGAATGTTTTAACGATGAAAACATACACACACATTCAGCATTGGGGTTCCCAGGCTTTGGGGGTTGGTTTGGTCTTTCTCTCCCAGAGTATTCTCAGCAAAATTTTGCTTTAAGCAGCATATGGAGATACCTCAGCTTCTGTTTGTTTGTGTTTGAGAGTTACTCTGGCTGCAGAAAGCACAGTGCCTCTAGTAAACCAATTCTTGTGTGCGGTGAAAATGACTGGCAATCCCATAACCACTGAATGGACCTGCTACAAAATGTTACAGTATTTATTTATTTTTAACTTGCATGCAGATATAACTAGAACGTGACTTTTAATCAGGTTTGCTATCTGTAATTGCTTTCTTTCACTGCACTAATGAAAAATAGCAATTGAATGTGAGGGATATCTGCCCATCCACACAACAGAGCTATGACTTGTTGGTCAGCTGAATTCTCACCCAGGGTTCAGCTGCAGCCACCAGATTACCAGTAATGGTATGTGACCAGCAGCAGCCAGGCACTTGGGACCTCTGATATCAGGATTACAATCAGAATTTTTCCCACTCTAATGCCCAAATCCATTTAAATTGGTGACAGGTTTCTTACTGGCTAGTCTGGTTGTCAGATCAAGTCCTAAAGGTTAGATTCCAAAAGTGCTTCTCATCCTTTCCCCAAAACAGAAATAGGTTTGATACTGTGCCTTGTTTAGTGAGCTTTGCAGGAAGCATAGGTGGTGTGGGAAGCCCACCTGTGCTACAGAACAGAGAGCTCTGTCACCATATGGGCAATCTACCAGCTCAGCCACACATGACAAGGTAACTGCTGGCAGGTTGATCAGCAAAGCAAGACACGAGGACAGACACCCAGTCTGCTGTTCCAGCACTAGCACAGCCATCTTAGAGCTGTATCTTGCTTGTCACACAGGGGTATGCAGTCTTAAGAGGTAGAGAGGGAAGAGCTGTATTGCTGTAGGTCTAATGCTGGGTTTTTTCTTGCATGTAGGATCAGAGCCAATTCGTAGCAGAACAGGAAAAAGTGGAACTTCTACTCCCACTACTCCTGGCTCCACTGCCATCACTCCAGGGACACCACCAAGCTATGCCTCCCGTACCCCAGGCACTCCAGGAACACCCAGCTACTCCAGAACCCCACATACTCCTGGGACCCCCAAATCTGCCATACTGGTACCTACTGAGAAAAAAGTTGCTATAATTCGCACTCCTCCTAAATCTCCAGCCACTCCGAAGCAGCTACGAGTTATTAATCAGCCTCTACCTGACCTCAAGAATGTCAGGTCCAAAATTGGATCAACAGATAACATCAAATACCAGCCTAAAGGGGGGCAGGTAAGGTCCACTCTTTATGTTCATCTCTATGTGCTTTAGTCTTATGTGTGTACCTTTGGGATAGGTATGGAATGAGAGCCACTTTGAGTTGCCTTGCAAATGCTGCTTCTGTTGTCTGTATGCATTGGTTGTTAAAGTGACGTTAATTGGCAGGGGCCAGGACAATCTTCAGAAAGTATTTTGTCACCTGGAAACTAACAGTGCCTCACTGAGATCAGCTGAAAAATTTCAAACAAGATGTTGCATTCCACACCACAGATATGTTTCAGCCTGAGTCTCAGCAGTTGCCGCTTGCTTAGTCTTCATCAGTACAAGCAAATGAAAGAGGTTTGTTTTAATTCAAGCAAGTTCAAATTCAACCTAGATAGATGTTGGCAGGATTGCACAGCACCATGACCTTTTCCTGTGTCATTTTACATGATATGTGCATTGTGCTGGATGGTGTTAATGAGGGTTGCAGCCTCCAGCCTGGTAAATTCACGCCAGGGTAAAGATGATGGGAGGGGACAAATGTAAGACGTTGCTGTTTTTCTTGCTGCAGGGTTTGAATAAGGAGGAACAGAGCTTAGACTGTATAAACTGGAGAATGTATCTAAGAAAAGGTGAATGTGTAATAAGGCAAATCAGAATTTTCTGTTCTCACTGTCTGAGAGAACAAGAATTCAGGGACATGGTGATGTTATTGAAAGCTAAAAAAAAGATATTTTCTTACCTTGCAGAGTTAAGCAATGAAGTGCGTTGTCATGAAGATTGCTTTTGGCTAAAGACTGAATATGTGTGTAGGGTAGGAAAATCCCTTATTACTACAGACAGAACTTAGCAAACTTCGGAAAGGATAGTAAATATGCAGGCTTTTAAGCTAAGCAGAAGCTTTTGGGGACTGAGGAAAGATCAGATAGGAAGTACAATAAATCTTCCCAAGGTATGGTGTTGTTTAGACCTTCCTCTGAAGTGTCTCTGCTTGATGCCCTACCAAGCAAAGCTATGGCCAGAGCTGAAATAGTCTTCTCTCATTTCTGGGCAATGCAGAAATGGTAACACAGATGGCATTAAAAGCCAAAATCATGTCCAAGCAATCTGTTTGTCTTTCTGTTTGGAAGAGCTGTTGTTCTAGCTTTACAGGATGAAGTGGTCCATTCTATTAATGTTTAAAGAGTTGTGAAACCATTTATAACCTGAAAGAAATACTATTTTATTTAGAAACAAAGAGGCTGAATGAGAAAAGATAATATAGCTTTAAAACATTTATGCTAAAAATGTGAACAACTCAGTCCTGTGGATGTACCCAATTAATGTTGATTTAGTTTTTGTTAAAAGTACCTCTGCATTTCATATTGATTCTGGATGCAACCTCACAATGAGAACACCCAGTGCCCCCAGCTCCCTTTTACTTCCCTGAGATTGCTGAGTTACATCAGTGGCAATGTGAGTGCTTTATGAAAGGTTCACTTCTCAACTACCTCTAGAGACAGGACGTCGGGGTGAGTAACATGCTTCTCCATTCAGCTGTCCTAAAAATAAGACATTCCAGAAAGCCGTGTTGCACAGTGTTTCCAGATCAGATACTTCTATATATATATCTGAGTTTTGGAATTCATAGTGGAACATACAGAACAGTGAGGTTTGCCTAATGCTGTCTCAGAAAAAAATAATAAATTGGATCAAAACTTAACGTTGCACCCCTATGCCTACTGCAGACCTTCCAGGGAAAAAAACACAACAGGCTCATATTTTAAACAGTAAGGTATCTCTTAGGTGCTGATCCTGTTTTCATGGTAAATTAACACTTTCAGTGTTTTGTCAAATTTGGACAGTAGCCAGTTACTCAGATGAAGTCAAGAAGATAATGCCTCAGCAAAGGTTCTTCTGCCTTTATTTTGACAAGTATTTGTATCATTATTTTATATGGGATTTAAGTCCCGTTTGACATATTTCGTGGCAGATGGTCACAGTGTGCAGGGGGCTCCAGGAGGCTCAGAACACAAGTTCAGACTGCTCCTCCTAACAAGCCCAGCTGCTGGACATGGGGCTTGAAACCAGCACGGTGTTAGCCTGTCCTTCTCCCTCTTACTCTCTGTGGACTGCAACAACCATGCAAGACCAAGGAGCCACAGCAAATTGTATTTCTTTGTAAACACCATGCCTGGACAGCTACATTTCCTTAGCAGTTCACAGAGCCTTTACTAGGTAGTGAAGGGTGGCACAGCAGTCGGCATTTCAGTCTTCTGGGGATCACAGGGGAAATCTGATGGGTGGATGCAACGTCACTGAAGCTAAAGCTTTTTTTAATTCCCAGTGGTATGTGGCCACTGAAAACTCGCTGAATTTTTCCTTTACGTCTCCTTTATGCCATAGTTGCTTAGTCTAGACAAGAGGTTTTTAGGATTAGTTCTTTTCCAGTTTCTGCAGTTGAATTTTATAGGGTCTGTGAGAGGAACACATGAAAGCTAATTTCATTTCCTTGCGTCTGTTCACTTCTTTAATGTCTGGTGGCAAATATTGCACTGGCTGAAATGAGCTGTTATCTGCTATCTGCTTTTAGTGATGACACGTGAAACAAACAGAAAGCTGCTCAAGTTTTATAACCTGAACTGGAAGTACTGATAGCAATAACCACAGGAAAAACAGGCAGACAAAAAGCCAGTGTAGCAAGTTAAGTACATAAACATGACGTGCAAATCAGTAAAGGAATACAGATATGCAGGCCAAAAGTATCATTTGGAGAGAGACTATTCTTTTACCAGAGGCATAGCTGAACCTAGCACAAGGTCTCTTCTTAGCTTACAGCTCTCCTAGAGAAAGCAGCCACACGCTGTAACTGCCAGAGGCTGAGGTGCCGAACTGAAGAAGCAAGGCATGTTTGAATGCTAAATAAATCAAGAAATACAGTGCTTCAGCCTTGAATTTCATCAGAAGCTCATCAGACAGCAAATTGATTTTACTTCAGCTCTGACTTGCCAGCTACAGAAACAAAGCAAAGGAGAGAAATCACCTGACCGGGGGGGGGGGGGGGGGGGGAGAGAATATGCTTCTGGGGGAAGAAGCAAGCTAACTTTGCACTGCATTAAGCTTCTACTAGGAATAGATGGCTTGAGAGGTGTTTAATTGGTATTCTGCAGTCTGGAGAAATGAGGGCTTCTCTGGTCTGTGATATAGCCAGTAGGTGGTTGTCTGGTTTTCTCTTTATAGTAGAGTATGGTGAAATGTATCATTCTTGGCAAAGCTCAGAGGCGACTTGCTCATGGGTATGTCTGCTGGGCTTCAGATGGATTTTCGCACCGCATCAGCTGTGGAGGAAATGCTGTGCTTTCAAAAGTAACCCATTTGCATCTGTCATTTCTCAGACAGCCCAAGGGAAGCATGGGGGAACTGGGGGAAGGGGTTGGAAATCTGTTTCAGATGCCAAGGCTGGGGTTTTTCTTTTCTGTTCAAATTTTTTTTTTTCTTCTTGAAATTCTGTCTATGGGTATGGTTTGTACCATATTGGAGTACAGAAGTCCACTAATTGAATCTTTTTGTTACTGACCAGGCAGAGTATTTATAAAGCTTCATAGGCCAGCAACCGAGGATAAAGCCAACCTAGATTTCTTTTAATTTAATCTTAAAACATATACCTAAAATGTCAGCCATGGGCAAGAACTTCAGTGAATGTGAATCCATATAGCTTCATCAAAGTGAATGAAGCCATACAAACTAGAATGCCATGCATAAGGTTTAAAATATCACTGACTATAGTAACAGCCAGGCATCTTGAAAGAAGTAAGGTGACTTACAGAAAAATTATATACCTAAGCCATGTTGAAGAATGAGAGTTCCTTGAAGGTTTTTGAGAAGATTAAGGAAGAACTTAACCATCTTCCCCAAACTGTGGAAAACAAAGTGCAATTATTCATGAGTCAGAAAGTCTGAATAAATTGGTGACACCACTATTCAGTAGCACCTGTCCAGAAACCACGAAAATGCTGGCAAGGACAACAGGCATCTGCATTAGATGATAAAATAGACCAGCACAGGGAAGGATAAGACATTTCAGGGCTGGGCAGAGGAGGAGGCTTGGATGGATATCTGTCATCTTCTTTGCACAATTTTTTGTTAGCTTCAAAATCAGTTTGGATGGCAGGAGAGATCACCCCCACAGCACACCCCTGCACATGCCCATCATCCCAATTTACGACCCAGTCTGCAGAGAACAGTAAGCTGCTGAAGTGTTCCCTGCCTCAGCTACAGCCTGCCAGGATGCAGAGTCAGTGCAGAGACAGGTGGGTCTGGTGGCGCACCAGAGCTGAGCACCTCCTGGGAGAACTGCAGGTCAAAAGGGGATTCAGCAAATTCGCCTTGAGATGACATCTCATAACTCCTCTTCCTCCTGTTTCACATGTCTTTGCACCACATCATGAACACCGATGGCTGCCCAAAAATTAATCTGAAGGTCTAGGTTATGTGCTGTTGGTGCACTGGCTGATGAAGAGTGTCCTAAAAGATGGTGAAGAATATAGGCTTAACAATAAGTGCAATCTGAGCTGTTTCAGTGTCCCATTCTGTCACCCATCCCCTCTGGCACATCATGCACTTCTCCAGTCCATTGTGATCTGTGGCATAGTTGAGCCAAAACCACTTTGGCCCAAGTTAAGAGAACATCCCTGCTCAGGACAGTGATGAACATAAATGAGCTTCTAAGGTTTAAGCTTTGGTGCTTTCCCCAACAGGAAGCTGCTGTACAGGGAGATGTGGATTGACATTCTAACAGCTGTTGTTAAAGTACTTCACTAATGAGAGACTGGGAGGCAATTGCTTCCACACTGTTAGCTGCATTCATTGGAATAATTTTGTGAATTTACCAAGTCAACAGTTCACAACTTTAAAATGAAGTCATCTCTGTCAGACAGTCTGCTTTTTTTTTTTTTTCTTTATACATGCCCAGTTTTGTGGATTTGCAAGGAGGGCTTTGTTCTGGACTGAAAATTAGAACCTAATTCATCTCTTGTTAATTGCAGATCTGCAAATGCAAAGAGAAATTACAAGTTTCAGGCACACCTTCAAAACTCTATAACAACTCAAAAACATAATGTTTAAGTTTCTGAAATATAGAATTTTGGCTGATCATTGCAGATTATACAGAAATAACATCTTGCAGCTCCTGTGTTCAGACTCATTTAATGGAAGGCTTGCCTGAGTACAGTCTGTACAGTTAAGCCTGGAGTTATTCTGGATAAAAAGCAAGATCTTCCTGACTCATATTTTAGAAAAATGAAGCAAGGCTCTAGCAAGTTTCAGGAAGTTTCTTTGAGGAAAGGTGTTTGAGCAGGGAATGAGGACTTTCTGTCCGGAAGGAGCAGGGAATTAGGACTTTCTATCCAGATCTGACAGAGTGTGGCTGGGACAGACTAAATTCACTGCTCTGCCTCAACCATCCATAAAATGCGCATCACACTTATTGAGGACAAACTGGGAACCACCATCAGGAGGGTCACAAGCTGTCCGATGGGGCTCTAGCCACTGACAAAACTTCCACTGACTACAGCAGCCATAAGCCAATGCTTCTCCCTCTTTTGAAGGCAGTTAGCAGCAGTGCACTGATTTCTGCCAGTTGATGGGGTGTGTTCGATCCAGCTGGAGCTGAAGGTATCACTTTCTGGAGGATTCAGTATCTTTCCACTGACTACAGTGACAACTTAAGCGACCCGTTCCAACTCTTAGCTGGCTAATGTTAGAGGAGACCAATCCTGTGTTGCTGGTCTCTCGTTAATAGCAAAGGTGTAAGATGTATTTTTTTCTAGAGTAGATTGAAATTATCAGGACATAAATTCCTGTGAAAGTCTGAGTCATCCTAGCAGCAAGTTCAACAGATGAGGCATTTTCGGCTGAGCTCTAACTAGTCTAGATTTTAGCAATAAAATGGGGAAGGTTGTTCTTTTGGGAAAAATGTTCAGGCAATACATAATCTGGATCAGAGCTCTTTGGTTATAATAGTGTTCTGCCTTGCACGGAAAGGTGGGAAAAAAAGTTTATTTTTCTAGATGGGAGAGGACAGGAAAGAAAATGATAAAAAGTTTTTTTTTTTAATCTTGGAAATCTGGATTTGACCAATAAAAAGAGATGCCAAGGAACATATCTGCTGAGCTTTGGGAAAGCCAGCTTGCATGATGAGATAAACACAAGATACCTTTCTGAACTTGAATTAAACAACCTAATTTTCTCCATTATGCTGGAGTAAAGAAAATCTAGACATAGTGACTCAAACCTCATCCCTTCTTAAAGATCAGGCAACTGATCTGGAAACTATGATACTGAAACAAAAATCCTGTGTTTTAGGTGAATTAATTAAGCTCCTAGGATCTTTATTTGGTGTGTGAGAATCTCCTTCAATTTCTTTTACCATTCTTTTGATCAGCTCCCCAGATTTAGTGAGGAGTATGATTACAGAACATGTTACAGTTCATCTGACATGAATCTTGAACTTTCTTGAGCTGCCTGTTAAATTTGGCTGTTGTCTCTTGACTGTAAACTCTTTGGCACGGAAAATGGTCACTTTGCATTGGATTTCCCAGCACAATTATGTAAAACCTCTCAGTGTTTCTCTGTAGGCCTTTTCTGCCTTTATTGGTAGGGACATGCCTAGTTCAGTGTGGCCACCTTATTAATTAGATGAATACAGCAGTTTGCAAGTGGGTAGAAAGAAGCTTGTAAATCAGCTATCCTTGTTCTATGCAAGTATTAAAGACGTGGCCAATTGCAAGACATCTCTTCTATTGATACTTCTATTGAAAGTTCCTATTTTCAGTTGTTTGCGATAGTTTCACAGTTTAACTGTTCAGGCTGAAATATTGCATGCTCAGTCTCTGCCTCTGGGTATGTTTTTAAAAGTCAGAAATGAATTTACCTTGTTCACCCTTTACTAAGAGCTAGAAGAGGATGGTGCATTGTTTTGCCTTTTGCTTTGAATCTCACTAGCTTGTAGGCTGGCAGTTTCACTGGTGTGTATATTCACTAATTTCAATAGTGCAAAAGCTGAACATGATCACGAGCTCTGTTTGTAGATGTGGAAAGCCTGAATCACGGTCTTTCTCTTCAAGGTCTTTGCTAGGCCAAATAAATACCCTTCCCTTTCCTCTATCTGCAGCCTCTGCCAGGAGCTTGAAAACTGTAGTATCATCTGCCCTTGGCAGCATATAGATTTGGAAGTGCTTAGAACTGCCTCTTGATTCTAATCAGATTTTAACCTTAACCTTGCTTCCTATGCAAGACCAGTTCTTGTCTCACTCAATCACTGTGTTAATCAGAACAAACACTGAAATAATGTCTAGTTCCTGGGATGTAGCTCTGTCAGATTATTGTGATGCAGTGGTAGGTAGGAGGAACTTGCCCTTTTTGATAAGTTGTTACAAGTCTGGGAGCTTTTCCCAATGTCACAGCCCCACAACATGTTCAAACAGCAAGTGGAGCCAAGCTAGGGTATTTTTAAATCTTTAGCACAGTGTTTGTGGTAGAGCTTCTCAGAGGCCATAATTGCAAGGCAGGGAGAACATAAATCATCAGCTTATTGGAAAATATATTCAGAGTCTGTAATTTCATCAGTATCATAATTTTTGTTCTTGGAGTATCTTTGTTTTGGTGTGTACCAGTTGTAGTACATCATGGGAGGGAAGCTATTTATGGATTCTCTGCTTGGATGCTGTTAAGTTAGGGGCTTTCCATCTTGTGAAAAGTAGCTGGACTGAATGATTCTAGTCAGCAATGGAACATAATTCTTTCTCTTTCATAACCAGGCTTCAGTCATTGATGTTGTCTTTAGCAGTGAGGCACAACTGAACTAAATTCTCTCTTGCATTTCTCTGCCTTCCACTCAGTGTTTCTAGAAGTTTCTGCTCATCTTGAACCAGCAGTACAGTACTGACAGAGGAGGGCCTGCTCTAGACCCCTGGACTGGAGAGTGTTGTATATAGAGACTCTGAAATCCAAATTCACTTTCTGTGAACAGCCTTAGGGAGGCATATGACTGACTGGGAGATTCACAGGTGTTGCTAGCCTGTCTCTCTTCCTCATGTCAGCCAGTTTACCCAAAAAACATCTTCTCTGGTCTGGTGTAGATGTTGCCCTTGGACCTCAGTCCCTTCCTGTTTAGATTGCTATTCGGGCTGCTCTGTGTAGGAAAGGAATTAGTTTACCCTCGCTGAGTGCAGATCAATATATGCCTTGTCTAAATGAGCTCTGAGAAAAATACCTTTGACACTTGGTTTCCTAGCAGGCTACCCATAAATGCCCTGCATCCGCCTGTACCTTGACATACAGCATTCAGACAGCACAGGAGGTATTGAAGCACAGTGTCTCACTCCAGATGGAGGCTACCTAGCAGTGGTGTGAGTTAGTGAGACTATACTCTGCACAACGGCACACAGTCTGCCCAGGGCTTCAGTTCTGGGCCGCTGTTGAAGAGTCATCAGAGGACAGAGTGGAGGCAAGGTCTCTCAGAGCTTCAGACAGAAGCCAGTTTTAACTTGGGCAATGTGGTTTTGTGGAATAAATGCAGCATTGCCTGTAAGGCTTCATTTTTCCACTGTGGTTTAACTTCATGTGAATATGACAAATGCTGAAGAACCTCAGCTTGGTCCTGATCTTGGTACTGACTTCCAGGCCCTGCCCACCTGGACAAACCATCATCAGATCAGAAGAGAATGTACCATTTCAGACTGGCAGGTCAGCACAGGTGTTGTGAGGGACTCCGTCGGGACATTGTCTTGTTGGAATATTTAGTGAATGTGAATAGAAAGCAGTCCTGTTTCTGCCACAGGCTGAAATGTTCCCTTTTCTGAATGAGAGCATGAGCAGGCTTGATCTTTAATTTAATGTGCAGCACAATTGAGGTGCATATATGTACATCCCTACCACACCTCCACTCCCACACAAGATGTACATACACATTCAGGAACACGGAAACCTTCCTGGTGAGTCATGGTGTTCACGCTGTCTCTATCACAGGCAGCTGCATCATCTAATTCCTTTCATCAAGTGCCATAATAGAAGTTTACCATTTTCTTGTTGTAGCTCTGTTCCCTTGGGAGGCAGTTCCTGAGCCTCCCTGCTCTGATAGTTACAAATTTCCCTGTAGATTCCAGCTTCACATAATTCACAGTCAGTTTACATTCTTTGTTTGCAAGCCAAAGTTTCTCTTTAGCCTAAATAGTTCCTGTCCCTCTCTGGTACTCTCCCTCTCATGTTTACAGTCTGATTTCTCAAAGGAAACAAAACTTGTGCAGTCATGATGTCTGGCTGGCAGTCCCAGCCTTCTTCAACTCATTTGTAACTTGTTGGCCAGTTTCAACTAGTGCTGGCAAAGGAGCTGTGGTCAGAAACACAGGCAGCCCCTCCAAGCTGGGTGATAGTTGTTGACAGGGTACAAAATGGAGACTCAGCATAACGCTGTCATTGGGGTAAAGGCAGTGATAACTCAGCCCTTCTCCACAGTCAGAGACAGCAAATGGCTGACTGGCTGTATATTGGCTTCTGTTTGCCCAGTCTAGCAGTCCTGGGAGAAAGCTTGGGAGATATTGCTGGCAAGAGGAGTTAGGGCTTGCTGAAGAATATAGGGTGGAGGGATTAAGCAGTTTAAAGCCTTAATCTATAAGAAACAAGGCTCCATTAGTTTGTGGAACACTTCGTTATAGAGGGCAGTCGTGATTTAAATATGTGCAGGGATATTTATACGTTCCAGGAAAGGGAGAAATAGATCATCAGGGAAAACCTGGATCAGTGCATCCCTGTGCCAGATGACTCGGCTCACTTCAGCCCTCAACATAGGACATCAATGATACATAGGTCCGCTGCTGGCCCCTCTACACAGGGTCACGTTTCACCCAGTGAGACAGAGAGGATAACTGAGATGATTGGTCCTTCACATATCTGCTAGCCAGGTCCATGGGCCATAAGACTCATAAACTGTCAGACTTCTTGGTGCAAATCAGCCTTTAGGCACTTGATCAAAGGCACCTTCTCAACTTATCACCTAGCTTTGGCTCTATTTTAAGCTACATGCCCCCAGTCCATGGTGCTGAGGTCTTGCCATGACCCCTAAATCAGCATTTTCAGAGCAAATGCATCCCTGTGGCCATTGCTAAGAGGTGATGCTGATCCACTGCTGAGTGATGTGCTCAGAAAGTGCTAGGAAGGCTTTCTGTTTTGCCCAGGAGTGTCTGGCCTGAAGCTCTCTGGAAGCCAGATCTGACTGCACGTCTGATGTGTGTTTCTGTAACTGATATGACACCTGTCTTGTACTGGGCTACATTTTAAAACAAATAGTATATTGAGAGAAAGCACAAGGATAAAACTCCAAAGGCATTTGCTTTCATGATTCAGTGTACATTGGTTTGGACTAAGCAGATAGGAGGGAGAAGGAAATCAGTTTGCCTACTGAAGATGCCCTTCTGAAGGTGACTTATCAGTTGTGGAGTTTTCTGGTGCTGTCGTCACCACAGATCTTCGCTAATTAAAGTGAGTGAACACTTAACATCCCAATGGTTTGACTGATATAGTGGTTATGTCATATGTATTGAGGGGGACCCATGAAACAGCTTGCTGTGACTAAATTCTTCGCATTAGCTTTAAAGTGAGACCCTCTGAAAATTTCTTCTTGGAGTTTACTGGGCTTGAGTCAAGGGTGTACTCCAGGTGCTCAGTGCCAGAGGATTCAGTTCATTATCTAAATGTGACATGATCCCCACTGCAGGAGGCAAGAGCTGCAAAATCCGATACCCCTGTAAAGGGGCAAATAGTCTTACCCTAGTTTAGAGAGGTGAGGCACAGAGGGGAGTCATTTGTTTCAGTATCAGGGAGCCTGGGGCGATTCGAGGACTTGAAGCCAGGAAGCAGAAACTGTACAGGGTTCTTCTTCCTCCCACTGACCACTTCAGCTGGTTTGCCGCTGCTTTGTGCTCCTGGAGTGATAAGCAGCTGCATGCAGTAAGGTACCCTGGTGTATCTTTCCCTCTCGCTCTTGTATCAGTATTGGTTGGTTGCTGTCGGTTTACCTACAACAGCAGCCAACAGGACTGTGCTAAGTAATATGTTAGTGAAGGCTCTACAAATGCCATTTAGCAAAATAAATAGATAACGTCCAAAATTCTGTGGCTTTCTGTATAGGAAAGAGTGTAAATTCATATTGTATATTAATAGCATAGAGGTAAATAAGATCCAACATAACATTGGAATAAAGACTTTGTATTTAACCCAGAGAAAGAATATGCTGCACAGGTGGCACTCTTTGGGTTAGTAAAAGCTCCTGGTGCAAAGGCAGCAGGCACTGTCTTAGCCAGAAATGCTTTCTCACACACCTGAAAGGCCTAATACTGGTGAGCACAATCCCCTGCCTTTGCTTAGAAAGAAGTCTGGAAGTGGTGTCACTCGGGTGTGTATGCTGCACCCAGTTGTCCCTGCCTCTGGTAACTGCCATCCAGCAGCACATCATTCACTGCCGGCACCTGAGTTCTGCCAGGTGGGGCAACTGCTTGGCATGGGGTCAAGACAGGGGTCAAGCACAGGACAGCATGGCCTGCCCTTCGCAGAGTTCGCCTCCACACACTGCCATATGCCTTCGGTGCATCTGTGGCTAAGGTAACACAGAACAAATGGGGGCTCCTGGCATCTGTAAGGAAGGCTGGCACCGTCAAGGGAAAGTCAAGCACTTGTTTTACCAGAAACAAAGAGCACAGGGGAGAAGCACAGCACTGCTAGCACCAGGTGACCAAATTTATGGCCAGCACCAGAAATCAGGAAGCAGTGATTGCAGCTCTAGGTTTCCAGATGCTGATGTTTTCTGCATTGCCCTTTAGTAGATGACAGTAAAGAGAGAGACCAGTACAGAGCTCTGACTTCAGTTTAATTAATTTTGTCAGTCCCCTTTCCCAGGACACTTTGAGGTGTGTTGTATGAATGTGGTGGCTGTATGGCAATAGGAGGGGTAAAATACCTCAGGATTTCAGCCTTTGTCTGAGTTGGCTGGCTCCGGGATTTCTGCATCAAAGGCTGGAGTGCTGAGCTGTGGGAAGGAGGGTTTCCATCTTCTCCTTGTGGCCAATTCAGCAGAAACACTGGCCATCGCTCCAGAACCTAGGACAGGCTGTCCAAGGACAGTGTCCAGGCAAGCAAGGAGTTCTTTGAGTTTTCAGGGGAAAGCCACTTCCTATATCTCCCAGTTAAAACCTTTCATCTTTGTATTTCACCACCACCTCATGAGGTTGAAAAAAGAGCATTGTAGTGTATTTGCATATAAGCTGTGTTAACATACTAAACACAGAGACTGGCGTGGTTTACTTTCTCACATTTCAATACAAGTGGCAGAAGAAGGAGTCACAGCAGGAGGCAAAATTACCCTGGTTCCCTTGTCCTGTGCTCTGATGGAGTGTGTATATGGAATATAGTAAGTTACCTCCAATTCCTTTTAGGTTAGGATTTTAAACAAGAAGATCGATTTTAGCGATATTCAATCCCGGTGTGGTTCCAGAGATAACATCAAACATTCTGCAGGGGGAGGAAATGTAAGTAGTACGGACACCCTGTGAACAGGCATCTCCACTGTGGTGACCCACCTTGCACAGCCAGACCCTTCTGTCTCCCTTCCTCTGAGCACTACTTTCCTCTCGCTGCTGTTTCACATGTGAGTCTGGTCTGGTAGTCGTGTGAGCCCTGTGTATGCAGTGGTAGCTTCCTGATCTTCACAGAGCACAACACATTTCCAGAAGTTGGACACGAAAAAGCAATGAGAAAAGAAAGGTTATCGCTAAACACCCAAGGGTGCTGACAGTAAAAGTCCAGTGTGAGCCAAAATGGTTCAGTGCCTTTCACGGGAGTGGCCCAAGAAAATAATTTCCAGAAAGAGACTACTGCTCACAGTGAGACTCCAGCCTCACAGTCAGATGTCTTCAGTGCATCAGTCCTTCCTCAGCTAACCTTTCAGTTATGTGCATGCATCAGAGGGAAGAAGAAAAATAAAACATAAGGTCAAAGAAAGCTCGGAGAGAGGGTGTGATCGGCCAGCGTGCTGAGTGCTGTTGCCACAGCGTTATTCCAGTATAACAAACTGAGGTTGCTCAGGGTTCGACCAGCCACCCGTTAGCCCTAGCTGTCATGCTGGAATAGCTTAAGGCAGCTGTGACCCCCCAGTGGAAATGATCTCCCATCAGATGGAGGAGCTGATGGTGCAGGCACATCTGATCCAAACAGATTCAGTACAGCCACCAGTGCTGGCTTAAGTCACTGCTGGTGATGTGAGCAAACTAGTGGCATTGCAGTCATTGTGGAGCTCCTGTCGGGCCTGAAGGGGCTGCAGCTCCTTCAGACCAGCAAACACAGTCAGTGTGATTGTGGGCCACATCTGGGAGCTGTTTTGGAGCACAGCAAGGCAGGAGTGGGGCTCTGTGGCTGTTCCCAAGCTGGGCTCAGTGCAGGCATGGCAACGCGGCTGGTAGCAGGAGGGAGGGTGCCTGTGCTGCTGCCTGGCTGAGCAGAGCGGTGCCCCTGCTCTCCAGTGAGCACCACCCAGCCAGCTGGGTGAACACCGACCAGCTCAGGTACAGATCAGGAGTCACAGTGGGAGATTCATCAGATTCTCCATAGTGGTTTGACATGAAATGCATACTGTATTTAGATGTGGAAAAATAGAAAACAGATGGTAGAGAGAAAAAAAAAACAAACAGTCACCAAAATATTCCTAGTTACCAGGATGCACATGCAAGAGCAGAAGCAAACAGGATGGGTCCTGCTGCATGCAGGGCTTCGGAGCACCCACCCTCAGAGGAGGCTCTGAAACATTTTAGAAAGAACCCACAAGCTGATCTGCTTTGTCCTCCTCTTTGTTTCGCAAATAGTAAAGCTTAACCCAGATCTGTCTTTCCCTAGGTGGGAAGGAAGCTTGCTGTATTAATTCAGATGTTTCCTCCTTTGTGGCATGCTCTGTTCTTTACTAACCATCTCTCCTTTTCCAGTGGTTTGTAGAGGCTTGGGCTCTTCCTCGGCAGGGCTTGGCTTTTTATTTACTTATTTTATTATTTTCATTCCTGTAATTTGTGTGTGTGTGTTTTTGACAGGTACAAATTGTAACCAAGAAGATTGACTTGAGTCATGTGACTTCCAAGTGTGGCTCTCTCAAGAATATCCACCACAAGCCAGGTATGGTAGAAATTTCTAGGATTAGCAAAGGTCTAATCCTGCTGTGTGAAGGAGAAATTATGCATGATACCATTCTCTTTTATAGCCCAAGAGAAGGTAAATACACTTCGGTAATAAAAATAACATTCTTAACTCTACTTAACTAAATATATAAAGACATAAAGGTATGAGACCACCTATTTTAGAGAGGAGATAAAAAATGATGTAGAAGGATGCTGTGGTGGCATAATGTCAGTTTGGTAAGATACTGAAATGCAAACTGAAGTCAGCAAAATACTTAATCATGTGCTTAAATCCCATGAAAATCAGAATCAGTATGGCTGCAGCACACGCTTACAATTTGAATATGTGTTGAAGATTCTTATATTGTCCTGAACATGCAGCGTGGTATTCTGTGCTTCTCTAAAACCCTTAGATCTCAACTAAAAGGGAAATAAAGTGACTGCACCCATGTGCATCAGATCAGACCTCCTCCTGAGCCATCCTAACCTCTTAATCTGTATTTCCATTTTCTGTGTAGGAGGTGGGCGTGTGAAAATTGAGAGTGTGAAACTGGATTTCAAAGAAAAAGCTCAGGCTAAAGTTGGTTCCCTGGAAAATGCCCACCACGTACCTGGCGGTGGTAACGTCAAGGTAAGGGGACACCCATCAGAGAGAAGGCTACTGCTGTGCCCCTGGCCCAGTGAAATTATTAGCTGTGAATTCAACGATGGCTCTGAATTGAGTAGGAAACATCTGTTTGTTCTCCTTCAAGCACCTTCACATGCTGTTTGTTCCATTTGGAATGACCAATCTCACATCCACATCTAATCTGAGAGTGAATTTTACAGTGAAATGTCCTGTAGTTTGTGCACTGGCTTTCCCCCTAAAGATAAACTTTGTTTGGGACTGTTGTACAGCATGAGTTATGCTCTAATAAATTCGTAGTATAGGTAACCTAGAGGATCGGGACTGCTTTGTGAAACAGGAGCAAATCATCTTGAAAGTAAGATCACTCCCAGAAATTTTCAGAAGGAAATCACAGTGCCCATAAAATGTCTATTAAATTCATACAGCTAGGAACAATGGTACTGCTTATTAAAGCATCCATCGAGATGGAAATAGTAAGATAATGTAACATAGTAAGTCAGTGTATATTAAACCAGGTGAAAAAAATATTCAGTTTCCATTATTCTAAGGAGTGAAGAAGCTTCAGTCCTTCTAAGAGTTCTTAAAAGTAAACAAAACGAGACCCAAATGATGATCTATAACAAGATAATTTGGTGACTATATAACATGTTCAATTTTTTGCTTTCCTGGAGCAGATTGACAGCCAGAAGCTAAACTTCAGAGAGCACGCTAAAGCCCGTGTTGATCATGGGGCCGAGATCATCACGCAGTCACCGGGCAGATCCAGTGTGGCTTCGCCACGCAGACTCAGCAACGTCTCGTCCTCTGGAAGCATCAACCTGCTCGAATCGCCCCAGCTTGCTACCCTTGCTGAAGATGTCACGGCAGCCCTGGCTAAGCAGGGCTTATGAATTTGCTCATTTTGCGTTGTATGAAGTAATAATATTTAGGCATGAGCTCTTGGCAGGAATGGGCTCAGAGCAGGTGTTACATTCATTCTTTACCATGTCTAAAACTAAGTCACATCCCAAGACTTGTAGTTACCATACAGTTAAAAAACCAGAAAAAAATAATTTAAATAGATGCAGAAATTGGCCTGATCTCCATTTACAACAGGAAGACACTGGCTTTATATGGGTATACAACTGCAGTATGTTACATTGGACAATTATTGTTGCTCTGCTCTGTCTTGCATGGAGTACCGTACTATGATAAAACGCATTTTTACCTTTCATGTGCCTGAAGGCCATCCACCTCTTTCTGAAGAGCCTTGTTAATATCTGAAGTTGCTCGTTTCACTGTTCTGTTGATAAATGGGGAAATACAAAAAGTTGCCCATTGTAAGTTATTACAGGTTAAATTAACAGTCTGCTTACCAGAAGGAAGGGCATATAGAGAAATTCAAGTTTAATTAAAAAAAAAATGTTATTTTGTATAAATGAGTAGAACAAAAGTTGAATTAAGTTATTAACATTTTTTTGGACCTGGTTAATAATGTCAGTGTATAGCTGAAAAGCCAATAAATTATTTAACGAATAACTAAAAATAGTAGTTGAAAACATTTGAACCATGCTTGGGGAAGTGACATAAAAAAAGCTGTTGGAAGCAAGCACTTCCACCCCAACAGACTTGTGTCTGATTAGAAAGTTGGTTAAGCGGCTAGATTTGTGTACGCACCGCCGGTTTCACATCCTTTCCATCTGTTTGATACAGTATTATAGATATATATATTTCTCTGTGGCCATTTGTGATACGCCCTCCTCATATACTTGAATATTCTACTTCTTTATTCACAGTATCTGTGTCTCTTGCACCCTTTGGTGTTGCAATTTTAGGTATGTAAAAGTAGATGTTAGCGGGGTTTTTTTTCCCTATTCATGAGAATACATTTAAAAAGATGAAAATTTTAGCATGAAGTTGCTTTCTGTAACAACTAAAAGCCGTGACCCTGTTTTAGTGCCAGATGCAAGTCTCTTCTGTGATGCTAGAAAAAAGATTTCTTCCTTCTTCCCTTCCCTCCCTTTCTTCACAAAGATATGATTTTTGTGGGGTCCAGATGTTTGTAAAAGGGTCTCCAAAGATGGACTAAGTTTGGATTCTGGAATTTTAAAAAAATCCACAATAGTTTGGTTCTGGTTTTCTTTCTTTCTTTCTTTCTTTCTTTCTTTCTTTCTTTCTTTCTTTCTTTCTTTCACTCCTGTAGTAACAGTGAATGTTAGATTTTTTTTTTTCTTTTGCTAAAGTTGAAACACAGAAAACAGTATTAAGGTGTTGTTTCCACTCCTTTAGTGATGTCTCATGTATACACTCAGGCACTCAGATAACAGTGTAAAACATAACAGAGATGCCTGTAAATTATAGTACGTGCATAAATAAAATGAGCTCCCTAGACTGAGTTGCCATAGCGATTCATCAATAAATAGGGTATCTTAAAATCTGAGCAAAGTGGGATTATATCGACTATAAAAAGTATAAGAAAAAGTGTGCATAAAAGATAAAGGGCAGAGTTATATAAACAACCGATCTAATGGAGTTACCTGTGAGAACTCCGACACTGACTTATGGACACTAAGAGAACACTGAAGGTAATATGGTAGTATTACTCATCAGCAGATAATAATCTGCTGATACTATATGTACAGTAGACATTATGAAATGACCAGTTTACATTCTTGCAGATTGTTTGATCTTTTCCTTTTGAAATCTCTTGACTAAACTTTGCACTGTCAGTTGAGCTATACTTGATACATGTATTAGGTTAACATTCTGTGTTGGAAGCTTTTGATCTGTTCTTTTCCTTCTTAATTTGTATGTGTGCGTGTGTGTGTTGGGGTTTGGTCTGAAAAGACTCGGAGAGAAGATTTTTATGGCTGTGGAGATAGGATTCGAATAATTAGTAGCACAGGATTCCCCATCATTAAATTCAGGTTGTAGATGCACAGTAGTTACTAGACAGTAAATACACAGTGGACCAAAGGGGGATTTTGGCTAAGCTTGTCAGAGCAATACAAAGACAAAACAAAATGGCTACATCTCTAAAAATTTTACTGAAGATGAACTTCTAACAGCCCCACACACGACATTTCAGCTCTGCAAAAAGCTTTTTCACACTGTAAAGTACCTAATAATGTTTGTAAGTCGGTTGTTTTATACAAAGGACAGTGAGTTTAGAACCATGCTGTGTGCATCTGGAGGATTATGATTTCTGCCTTGTATTTGTTATACTTTTGCTTAGAGTAATCCTAAGAACTCACATGGAAACAGCGTTGAGTGAGATGCATTAAAAGCCTCTTCCCATTTTTCCAGAAAAACAACAGACAGAGAGAAAGAAAAAACAACAGTGTTTATACCACGTTGCTCTGATTATACTATGAATTAATATAAATTAGCCTTGAAGTGGTTTGGGGGTTTTTTTATGCCTTTTGCCAGTGTGGGAGAGAGCCTATGATATTCCTGAACCTCAGCGTCTCTGAAGCTGAACACCAGCTAGTGAGAACAGTGTTAACCTGGGACTCAAGGGGTTTTTTTATTCTACTTTTAAAATTGACATACTCTAGAAAATGAAGCTTAGTTAATCCACCTATGAGTCCAAAGTTAGAGCGGTGTAACACACCAAATCATTTATTTCATGCATTAAAATGAGCTTTCTTGTCTTGATTCAAGCAAAGATCTTTGTAATCGTAATCATCCTTCCATAGAAAGAATCCTAGAATGCTGTGGAGTTAGATGAAAGGAAATCAAGAGTTTTGTGCTGTTAAGTTAAAAAAACAAACAAAAAAACCCAAACCAACAAGTTACGTTACATGACTCTGGATGTTCACTGAAAAAGCTCATATTAATCTTAACTTCTCAAGAAGAGTGTTGGTTTTAAAAACAACAGTTTTGTAAATATGTAACGCCCACTAAATAAGATAGAGCCAGCTTCCTGGAAACTGCATCCGTTGTGTTTCTTTTCCACAGGCATGTTGAGCCAGCAGGTATGTTGGGTGTCTGAGACCCAACTCTGTAACAAAGCAGAGATAATCCAGACAAACGGAATGGTGAAACCTTGTTTGGATAGCTAGGGGGGAACCCCGAATTAATAATCCATCAAATTGTAGAGACAAAAGAAAAAGTGCTTCTGCCCCATCTGCAGAGTTCTGTTTCTGTGTAACCACAAGCAGAAAGAAATCAAAGTTGAGCAAACCTCTGTCCAGCAACACTAAAAGAAAAACTAACACGGATGAGGGAAGTTGTGTGCCCACAAGGGCTATGTCTATTTTCACTGTACAGCATTAAATGGTATTACCCATTCAATGCTCTGCTAAGGTACAGTAGTAGCCTCATCGTGACTGCTTACAAATCTAGGTTTGCCTATATACACGACCCAAAGGGAGTCGAAAGGCAGCCTGTGTGGACTACCACGTGTGAGCAGGAGTTTCTTGCATGCTGGACCAAATACTGTTCGAAACCCAAGTACAAATGTCCCTTCAAAGGCGAATGCCTTGAAGAGTAGAATCGACACAGGTAGATTTCTAGCCTAGATGTGTGTTGAGTTCACTCACTAGTCAGATTGCTAAAGCAACTCCCTCTGCAACTCCAGCAATTCCCACTGCAGAACGGTAAATGAGTTTCACACTTGGAAAAGTCAAGCGTATAAAAGCCACTTCAACTTTAGCAAAAAGAAAAAGCCAACAAATAAACATGCTGTATGCTGGGATGTCAAGGAATACAGTCTGCTGTTACAAACCTGTGTTTTTTCTGATAATTCTAGAGCCTGTTACCATAAAAGAGGCATTTCTTGAATGGCTGGTGGTAGGTAGTTCATGTTTTTCAATCCGATTTGCAATTGTATTTGTTGCTGTATAGTGATTGTTTTGCAAAATAAAATCGCTTGTCATCTAGTTGTTTCTGTTGGTTTCCACTGTTTGTGATTGTGCTGGCAGATTAGACAACTGTTTAACCTTCTCTGTGTGATACAGCTCCTCCTGCATTCAATCACTGCGCGTCACTGCCCTGCATGGGAAAAAGTTTCACATACCTGCTGCTATTGCGTAGTCAGCCTTGCCAGGAGAAATCAGAGCAGATTAAGTCGTATTTCTCTGCTAATCCCTGTTACTTCTTGACAAAATAATCTTTTTTTTACAGCTAGTGTACTGCAGGGTAGTATTTCCCTGCTTTGTACAAATACATTACTCTGTCCTTCATCCCGGGGCCCCAGCGTGGAGGTGAGAGGCGAGAGGCTCGGCATCGCCCTGCACTGAGCAGCTGAGGCCTCCAGGCAGAGACGGCCCCTGGCTGAGCCAGCTTCCCCTCCCTTGTCACCGCTCCCTTTGGCTGCCTGCAGCAGAGGTGTGCAGAGGCATCACCAGTGGCCGGAGCCATCCCTTGGTCACAAGCTGGGCCGCTGGCGGGGACGTGCCAGAGGTTTGGATCATGGCTCGCGCCATTTTTCCGGCTTGGCTGAACAGCAGGGCAGCCTCCCTCCTCCGTCAGGCAGGGGCCGCAGCCGTTGGTGGGCCTGGTGCTGTGAAGGGCGGCGGGGCTGAGGGCTGCCACCCCCTTCCCCATAGAGTCCCTCTTCAGGGAAATGGCGGTCACAGCCCCAACGGCCGGCACGGCTCCCATGGCCAGCGGCTGCACTCCGGTGGGCTATAAATGACCGTGGAGCCATTAACAGTTGCCAGACGGCTGCTGGTTTGGCATCACGAGGGGCAGGCACCACACTCCCTCCGCTCTCTCCCCTCATAGCCGGAGGGAGCGCCCTGGCTGGCTCTGAGGGGCTCAGCCCAGCTGGCAGCGACGGGGAGCGTGGTCAGGGCCGGCTCCCTGCAGCCTGTTGAGGGTGGTGGGGTCGCGTGGACCAAAGGCAATGGGGGCTGTGGGTGATGAGCTCCAGGGGTTGTCCTGAAAACTAATGGGGAACAGCCTGAGGTTTGAGGGCTGCTTGAAGTAGTTTGTTATTTTGGATCTGTTGGTGAGTGCTTAAACCCTTGCCTTGGCTTGGGTCAAGGAGGAGCTACAACTCTGTGTTGCAGGTGGAATAAAGAAATACTCCAGATAACGTTAAAGTGCTGGTCCAAACCACCTGTGTGGACCAGGTGCCTTCTCAACATGGAGCTGTGGTGTGGGGAGACAGAGAAGCCTCACCTCACAGGCTTTCCTGCCCCTGCGCTGCCTGCTCTGGACCTGTTCAAGCAAGGATGCTTCCAATACCTCCTGCTCTGATGCCTGCCCTGGAGGAATTTCAAGCCATGAAGATGTAGATGCCATGACAAGGGTGAAATGAGAGCTTCAGTATCCGCTACTGTGTGAGCTCTGCATATTCTGCAGAGTTGGATAGTGGCAGTGAGACTTCCTTGCTAACAGAAGAATCCTCTGAACATGGCTGGGAGCCTGAGCAGTAGGAAGGAGATACAAATGAGTAGACTGCCTTAAATTTCCCAACCCCTAAGCAATCTGGACTTTTCACATAATGCTGCAATATTCATAAATAAATGCAGTCAAACGACCTGAAGGAATAATTAGCTGCTGTTAATTATCCATTAGAAGCACCCTCCTAAGGGTGCTCAGGCACAAGGCAGAACTAATGTATCATCTGCTAAAAGGGGAAGGATTAAGAGGTTGAGAACAAAGCTAGAGCAATGGTTGAGGGCAGCTGGTAAGAACCTGTTTCATTCTTTCAAAGTGAACAAAGAAGAGGTGATATTTCTATGGTTGTTGTGTCTTATTAGCAGCATGTGGTAGGTGATGTATTTTGTAACCGACTAGCAGACTCTGGTGGTGGAGCACTGAGGTGAGTACAAGCTGTGAATAAAACCTTGATGAACTGCACTGATTAACTGCATTGCTACTGAAAGTGAGGGAAGCCCAGGAATCCTGCTACAATGTTTGGTAGATTTGCTAGATGTGCGTCCGGTGCCTGTCACAGCTCATGGGGTATTCCTTGCACTGGGCAGGAACACGATAGAGAACAGTGGGTGAGTCAGAGAAATGGATCAGATGAGAGCGGCAGGCAGAAGGCCTCTCACCTGGATTTGTGTGGCCATACAGAAATCACAGCTGTTGCTTTGAAAAGACAGTGTGGCCCTGATGGAGAGGCTCCCAAACCTGGCTTGTGTGAGCACCCTTGTTCTGGAAGGAGAAGCATGTAGCGGAAGCAGTTTGCAGCTCTCTTCTGAGCAACGGAGAGGGAGACATGTTTGGTCACTCAGTGGAACAAGAGATCCCCACTCTCTTCTCCAGAAAGAAGGTGTTTGGGTGGGGTGGGGTTTGGGTGGGAGGACATTTGTTGTCTTTTTTCCTAAAAGGAAGAAAAAGTTTTGCAGCTGCTACCAAAGGAGTCACATCCCAGAGCTTGGAGAGTCCTCATCCAAGGGGTGGTATGATACCCTGAGAGTGAAAGCTGGATTTTTACTTTTTTCCCCCCAGTCTTCTCCAACCCCCACTTCCATGTAATCTCTAGGACTTTGTTCCATCTCTCCCTGCCTTATATAGTTGGAACATAACTTGTGCCTATTATGTATTTAATTGCAATTAAATGGTTCTGTGAATGTGATTTGTTGCTTGAATATTATGCAAAGGCAGTAGCTTGCTTTCTGCGGTGACTGGAGGATCTGTGTTTCTGGTCTGGTTTGAAACAGGATTCTCAGATACATGAGTGCTATGCCACTCCTACCGATCCCAGCTAAATGTGGCCTAGATTAAATATCTGATTGTCCTTATGGTCCAGCTAGACTACAGTCTGCTCCTCCCCACATTCATGGGCAACAGCAGGAAACGTCGTAGTTTCAGGGGTTCATTGCATAGTTTTAGGGACTCATTTATCCTTGTTTCTGAACGCATAGTTATGTTTGAGCAGGGCTGGCAGAAGAGCTACAAACAAGACTTTTGATGAACCTTAGTTGAAATGTTTTCATGCTGACTGTAAAATCCTTTAAAGAAAAAACAGAGCTTTCCTAGATTTCTTTAATTTTTACAGAACACCTGGGAAGGAGATAATCTCCACTATACTTCTATCTTGTGTAGTTCCTGATAGTGGAAAGAGGATGTACATAGTTGACACGCCAAAGAAGCAGCCTTTGACCTGCTCTTTACACTGATATAAATGACAGCGTATGCAATACTGTCAGTGACATAGCCCTCTGTACACACTGTCTGCTGATGCTCTTGCTGTGTTCTAGTGTAGTTACTTAACAAGGTCCAAAGACTTCCTAGGAAGAGAAATGGATAAATGAAGGAATGACTTTTGCTTCTACATGACAGACCCATATAAGAAAGGATAAAATGAGTGGCATCCATCAGTGCTGACTTTCTGTGACTAGTTGTCTCAAGAGAGAAAGGGTCTTCAGCATGGGTCCTTTCAGCCAAGGACAAAAGCCTGCTGGCAGCTTGTGGAAAACTAAGCTCTCAGGTGTGTGCCAAACAACTGTCTGTGTTCTCTGCCCTGGGGTGTACAGCTAGGAGCTGGCTACAGCTTTGGTCTTGGAAAGGCTGCTGCACAACAGAATGGCTCAAGGTACTCCTGAGAGTTTGGATTCTGGTTCTTTATGTGCAAAAAAAGATAACAGATAAATTATGAGCGTGTGAGGCAGGGACTGAAGCTGGGGACTTGGAGAGCATCAGCATGAAAACAAGTGCAAGTCAGTGAGGTTTAGAGCGGTTCCCTCCTGCTCTGGGTGCTCCTGTGTAGAGTGGGGGCTTCATGCTCAGGTTCTGCTGAGTGTTCCCACTCTGTGGTGTGCTGCCAGTTTTGTTTCTGGATTGAGAATCCTGCTATGATGGATTGATGGATGTGTAAAAACAACTGTGTGATAAATAAAGCAGTGATCAAGCAGAATCATGCAAGGGGGGGGGGGGGGGGGGGGGCGGGGGAATAACAGTCTTGTGCTGCCTGTAGTAAGAGAAAAAAATGGAAAAACAGTGTCATGGGCATCTTTTGTACCCAAGCACCTAGGTGGGCTGGGAATGGCTGGAGTACAGCAGAGCTAATGATGCCATCTCTGCTCTGCCCCATGCCTGCTTCCTGAAAGTGGTGCCTTCCTGTGCTAGTCTTGGTCTTTTTGGCAGGCAGACCGACCTGTGTTTCTGTGCCAGCTCCAGATGCCAGTGTAGCCCAGTGAACAGAGCACAGGTGAATTCTCAGGATGCCTTGCTGTTTACTGTCCTACTGTAATGACCTCCCTGAAGAGTGTGCTTACTTCTTGTCTATCTCCATTATAAGGGAAAGCAGGGGACTGATTTGGAGGATTTTTTTCTTTGCAGCACCCACTGCAGTGTTAGTATTTAGGTACAGACATATGCTGACTGCAAATCTGAAAGTCTCTGCTGCAAGCAGAAGTTCAGTATAGAGATAAGTAAAATCTTCCAAGCCATAAAGTTCCTTCTTTACACTTGCAATCCCCAAGCTGCAAGCTGTTTCACTTGTGTAGGTACAGACCACTTCAGCTTTGTGAGCCCTTTGTGGTGGGGGTGTGTGTTAGTCTCCAAAACAAGGCAAGAACAAAACTGGTCTCTAGCCACTGTCAAACTAGTACAAACCACCTTGCCACCTCCTGGGTTTAGTGCTGGTCACAGCCTGGCTGGATTGGAAAATCTGCACCTTTGTGACTGCAGTTGTTACGACAGTGCCAGCTGTAGATAATCTTTTCTTTGCTCTCTGATTTGTTTTGCATCAAAAGTTCTGTAACGTCAAACCTCTCTACAAACAGAGGGATTTAGTTGTCTTTTGTGGCTGCATGTTGTTGGAGAGCAGTATTCTGGACTCTGGTTTGACTAGAACTTCAATTTGCAGTTCCATTTTTGATTACTACGGAGTAGTAGCTATGCGGTTTCCTCTCCGTGTCTGTTGGGCTACCGGAGCTCCACTTGCTAATGGCTGTGTGACAGGGCAGGGTGCTGGCTACGCCAAAGAAAGAGTAAGGAAGATAATGCTTCAAAACTATTTGTTTCTCCTAAAGAATCATTCAAGGATGTAACAAAGTCAGGTAGAGGTACTAGTATATTGTCCTCCTGCTTTCTGAGTGATGGTTAACAGTGACGTGCACTTGCCTCATGTGTGCTCCACTCCTGCTCCTCTTTTGACTTGAAGAGAGGATGTTTGGATTCCCCTTTGGAGGCTCAGTGAAGTGCTGCTGGTGAGCTTCCAAACTCTGCTCTCTGGGGCTGCCTCTCTTCAGGGGCAGCAGTGGTGGTTGCCTGCATAGCTTTGAAACCAGTGAATGCCATTGCATTCAGTAATTTCATAACATGTTACAGGCCTGGAAAAAGCAATTGTTTAAAAAGAAGTCTATCACTCCTACTGCATTGTGTTTCACTTCTGACTGTCAAGAGGCATGCTGGCAAGAATTAAAACTCAAATATGCTTTCCAAACAAGACTTTGTATAAAAATTCCTGGATCCAATGAGGGGATGTGGAACAGGGAAACTTCTTTAATATATATCTTGCATTTAGAAGTAACTTGTTTTCACCATCTTCTCTCTGTAGTTGGTTCTCATGAGATTTTGGAAATCAAGATTATTTTTTTCCTGTCTGACTTCACCAATTGAAGGAAAGAAGAGAGTAATTAAAACCATTCCTGTCTGAGCAAGCTAATCCTTCAAATAAAAAGGCCTTACATCTGTGCATCAGCAGAAAAAGTTACTGCTAGTAAAAACCCCCACCAGACAAGACAAAGAAAACCAACTGGTTTAGCATTTCAGCACTCAGATAGATTCATGATTTTAATTATTTAAAACTTTTTGATTGTAAACATATTGTTTAGGTTTTGTTTAATGGATTACCTTCTAATTAACTGTCTTAATACTCCTTTTGTGCAAGAGGGGGATTTCAGAAAAGTATGGGCCACGTAGGCTCCTGTTCTCCATGACTGAAGATCAAGACCAGCCTAAGTCACTGTGAGGAAGTATTGGGTAGGGCACCAGAAAAAAACCTTATCCCAGGTAGGAGTAAATGCAGATTATCGAAGTAGTGGCACTGGATCTTTAGCAAATCTGTTTCTCAGAGTATTCATAAGGAAAGAAGTAGGTGGTGTTGATCAGTTCAGCTCCTGTTCCAGGAAAGAAAGACCGTGGTGAATGTTTAAGTGCTTAATCTTAAGTAGGAAGATTGAAAGGCAGGAATATGGCCTTGACTTGTTGGAGCGTCTCTCTTCAAACTTGCAATCTTTTCAGCAATGGAATATCACAAGTTTTTGTGAAAAATTGATTGGTAAGGGCGGACTTGCATTGGTCTTTCATTTTATTCTATTAATTGTTTGTAATAGTATACTATCTTCTGATATCCTTAGGTATGTAAGGAGAGCTAATCTAACAGTGACTGAGAAATATGTCCAGCAAGCCTGACTCAAGTATAGCTGTGTGTTGATCAAATCATTCTGGTGTCCAGTTGGAAAACACAAGTCAATCTGCTTTGGGACTCGCCATCCTCTCCACCTCTGTCTCAACTCTTTCTGTGCCAGAAAAGCCCATGGAACACCTACCCCAAACTTCCGACCTCCCGCCAACCTTCACTTTCAGAGCGGGTTGACTACTCGCTTCCCTTCTCTCCCCCCTCTCGAGATAGGGGAGTATCTCCCCGTTTATCAGCCGCGCTCCGAGCTGTGTCGGGCGCTTCGGGGGCTCCCGCGAACTTGGGCTCCCCCGCGGCCGAGGCACTGCCCAGCCCAGCCCAGCCCCTCCGCGGGCCCCCGGCAGTTCCGCCCCTGCGGAAACTCCGCCCGGTTTGAACTTCTCCCGGCGGCGGGCGGGGGCCGCTCTCCCGACGCCCCGGTGCCCGGCTGGGCTGCTCTGTCCGGCGGCTCGGCGGGGCTCCGGGCGGGCCGGGGCCGGCTGCCCGGCTGGGCTGCTCTGTCCGGCGGCTCGGCGGGGCTCCGGGCGGGCCGGGGCCGGCTGCCCGGCTGGGCTGCTCTGTCCGGCGGCTCGGCGGGGCTCCGGGCGGGCCGGGGCCGGGGCCGGGGCCGGGGCCTGTTGCCGCCCTCCGCGGGCGCGGGCCGCGGCGGGAGCTGGGCGCTGTCCAGGGAGGGAGGTGCTGAAGGCAGGAGGAAGCGGAGCGGCGCGGACATCTTCGCTCCCCGAGTTTCCTCCCTGCCTTCTGCAGCCATTTTGCACCGGCAAAGCTGGCGGGAGGTGCGAGAGGGGAGGGAGGGGGTGGGCGGCAGAGGATGAAGGGAAGAGGGCACGGAGTTACGCAGAGCAGAGAGGCGGCCATGGGAGATCCCGGCTGGTGCGTCTGCTGAGCCTGGCTGGCAGCGGCGGCCGTCAGCGGCATCATGGTGAAAAGGAAAAGCTCGGAGGGCCAGGAGCAGGAGAGCGGCCGCGGCATCCCCCTGCCCATCCAGACCTTCCTGTGGAGGCAAACCAGGTGAGAGCGGCCAGCCCGGGTACTCGGGGTACGGCTGCAACAGGGCAGTGGGAGCGAGGGGGGGGCGGGCCAGCTGCTGCTGCCCAGCGGCCGGGAGGCGGCGGTTACTGCAGCTGCAAACGCCAAGGCGTGGAACAAGCTGTTCTCTTTGCACTCACTGTAGAGCAAACTGTGTGTACCGGGGGTGGGGGAAGGACTGGGGGCAGCTTAACCTGGTGGCAGTCCCAGGCAGCTTCTTGATGTGACTTTAAAACATCCGTGCGTGTGTGTGTCTGCGCACCTTTCCCCCCCTCCCCGTCATCACCCCCCTACACTTGTAAGAAGACTCCCGGAGCTCTGGCACCAGAAGCAGCATCCCTCAGGGCTGCACCGGACTTGCAGCTTTGCTCGTATCTGTATTTGCGGCCGTTCTGGAAGTGTAATCTATGCTTTGAGAGGTCAGCATGCAAACAGACACGTCAAAGTCTCACTTTATTTCATTGGATTGGAGAGTAATGATGTGTGAGGGGCAGGCTGAATGTATGGCTGGGGCTTTATGTTCCTTCTGAATCCTGTCTGGCTCCTGTCTTAACAGAATTCTAAACCGAAAACATTGCAGGGGCTGTGGGGGGTAGTTTGGAAGGTTTGAAGGTTGTGGCTCTGATTTAAGGCCTCAGTCACAAAATCCCTTTATTCCACAGTTTCAGTGTCCTCTGAAAAAAATAAATTAAAAAATGCTGTAATAAGGTGACCTGATTAATTTTTTAAATATTTAACTCTGATCCCATTCTGGAGGGGAATGACAGCAGAGGGTGGGTGTTCTCTGCTTACAGGCTAGAGGCCTGCAGTTCGTCATAAGCCTTCCACATCCGCAGTTGTGGAGGAAAATACTTAATACGAAACTGGCAAACAGATCTCTGGCTTAAAATAGAGGCAAGGCAAAGTTCAGTAAGATTTAACACATTTTAAACAGAATATATTCAAAATCTTTCACTGGGATGAAATGGGTGGAAAATGTCTGGTGGAAGATTTAATCCATGGGGAACAGGACTTTTCTTGAGGGTGGATTAACTCCCTCTTGGCATACCGGCATGGGTACTGTTGTCCTCTAGAAAAGGTAATGGCATTTGTCAGATGTCACCAACAGGTATCTGAACATTGTTTTGGCCTTTATGTCTTCCTTTACGTTAAGTTTCTCAGCCTTTTTCCAACCTTCTGACGTAAGAAAAATCCTAAAAATAACTATGCAAAATCCACACTTGAAGTTCTGGGTCTCTAACACTTTTTCTCCCTTCCTTCAGTGCATTTTTAAGACCTAAACTGGGGAAACAATATGAAGCTTCCTGTGTGGTATGTACGTTTCTCTTTTTCAACTCGTATTAGTAAGTAACTTTTCATGCAACTTGATCTGACCATGGTGGCTGTTCAGCAAACTTCTCAGCTTACGCCAGAAGTGGATTTAGTCCGTTCAGCTTAATTTTGTACTTTTATCACATGAAGGATTTGAAACCTTTTCCCATCTAGAGAATTTGGATATCATGTACATCTCTAGACACAACAAAAACATGTTGATTTGGATATTAGTAATCAAATAAAGTAAATAATGGTATGGGCAGACTGAGCTACAACAATCTGGATCTAAACTTGTATTTCATCATGTGTGTATGTGCTTTCAGATGAGATTGATATCATCTCAGTTTGCAATTAGTGATTTTTTTTCAGACTTAAAATATTGAAAATCTAAACATTACTAGCAGGCTTTAAACAATACTTTTTCCATTGTGCAAGATGGAAATACCTCCTCTACTAGAAAACAGAAGGAGCATGTCTTAGGAGCATAATTAACAAGAGGTTATTATGCAGATACTAATAACTCTTATTTTGAATTAAACCTCAAGCTACCGTCTAAAGGGAGGAGAAAGGGAAGGCATGCAGCAAGTTCAAATAAGATGGGTATGTAGGGAATTTCAGAATTCCTTGAACTGTTGCTGATCTTTGGATGACTTAAAGTACATTAAGCAGTTGCAGCCAGACTTGACAGACTGGAAAAACTTAGTCTGGACGTGTACCTTAATCAAGTACTTAGGTCTCTCTGCAGCAATTTTCTGACTCCCTTCTCACAAGGTATTAAGCTGGAGAAGTCCTAGCTGCTGCTGACTAATTTTCTTCTAAGAAATCCATAAATTTTTCAGGGTCATTGCTAGATACCAAATTCCTCTAGAGAGCTGCTGGCTTAGTGTGTTGGTGAGTAAAATTTATCGTAATTCTGGCACATGGAGAAAAAAGCATCATCACTGGTTTATGCCATTGACAGTTCCTGGTAATTCAGAGAGTAGAAAATGGAGCTTGTTGCCTGATGTCCTTTACTAGGAGTCTCAGCAGTGTGCAGGTGCCATGGCTTGAAGCACCTGTAATCTGAGGCTGTGGCCCCATCTGTGAGCTCATGTCTGTTACTGTTGGGTAGAGGGACAGAGCTTCCTTCTCTGTGTTTTCTCCAAGATGTACCTGTGACTTCCTTGTGCTTCATGCTGTCCTGTTGGCATCAGGTCTTCATCTGTGTCCCCCAGGCTGATTCTAAAGCACCTTTCTTCTATGAGCACATATCAAAATTTACTGAGTGTAAAAAACAAACAAACAAACGAACTAAAACAGAAACAACAAACAAAAATTAACTGCAAGACAACATATATCACACACTTCAGCCAAGGAAAAGGAAGCTCTGGAAAAATACATTTTATGACGATCCAATACATTTCCACCCTTGGGTGAAGGAGAACTTGATTCTTCTCCAATTTCTAACATAATCATTAAGTTGTGGTAGAAATCTTTCAAAAGTGGGGCTTAGTTTTCAGCAATTGATGGGATGCAGCCTGAGCTACTGCATCTGACACCTTCTTTTGCTCATCAGTTTCCTATCCCTGCCAGTGTACAGGAACGTCTGCCCACATCCATACTTCCATATTATCCAGTGCTGCGTGCATGGGTGAGACAGGGTTTCTGGGACTTGACAGGTAGTTGGCTTGTCTTCTGAACCCTCAAGCTGACTGTCTAACACCACTTTATTGACTAGAGTGCCTAAAAATAATGTGTGCCTCTTATATGATCTGTCCTTTTAAAATTGTCTAGCCAGAATTGTTCCAGGCATGTCTATAGGCTGTTAACTGTCTGACAATGCATATGACACAACATTGTGCAGTGTTCTATTACTATTCTTGGCTCTAAACTTGCTGCAGTAGATTTTGCTGCATATTGTGCATTGAGGAAGCAGATGCTGGAGGCCTGGATTCAGTGAGTACAGCATCTGGTCTGCAAGACCAGATTGCATTGCTTCTTTGAGCTTTGCCTTATACCACAATCCTTGAGGAAAAACCTGGCCCTTTCATAACCTTGTTTCCCTTACCTGAACAATCACACTGACTTCAATTGGTCCACGAATAATAGCCCTTAACATGAAGATAAATACCACACCACCCAGATTGTCTTACACTGTCTAAATGCTCTTGTGCCTCAGTATGGATTTGATGTTCTTCCTTCTCCCCATTCTGAATCTCTTCTGCCCCGAAACAATGTCATGCCTAACATGCATGAGTGAAAGCCATAAATGACCTCACAGGAATGTATGTGAGTGCTGTAAAAAGCTAATGCATTTTTTTGGGGGTGAGGGTAAGGGTCTCAAGGATATGTTTTACCCTGGATTGCATTGGGCATGGCAGAACCTAAACCTTTTCTGGAGGATCCTGCAAATTCAACGTTTACCTCTTTTCTGTTTTATTACTTGTTTTTGCAAATGTAGTAATATGTTTTGTTGTTGTGAATTATTAAAGAATAGATATGGAACAGTTTTAAAAGAGGCCACCTTTATTTTATATAGCCAGTGGACATGGTTACAGGAAACTGAATTTTTGAACATGGGAATCTTCTGTAAATAAAGGGCTTGGCATCTGTGTTTCATTGCTTGTCAATGTCTTACTATGTTTAGTAAACAATGGAGCCTTATCATCCCTTGTTCTATGAACTCCTAGATTAATGTTTTAGATCTTTCCAGGAACTCTTTCCCACTCAGAGGACCTCCCCCAGAGTGGCAATACTGTCTGTCTGCATTTCAAGTTCTTTCTAGTCAGTCTGAAGAGACTTTAGCAGAGGTCTCTGCTTTCCACCATGATGCAGCCTGAGCTTTGGAACAACAGGGCAGTGAGGTTCCCTCCAAGGACAGGAGTCTGGTTCAAGAAACACTAACAGTTTCTCTGTGTCTCTGCCAGGGTCCTTCTCTACATAGACTAGGCTTAAGCACTGTGCTTTGCTCTCCTAGCTTTTTCTTTTTTTTCCTCAAGTGAGATCCTCTAGGGCTCCTTCCCTGGAGGAGGGCTGCAGCTTATCTGGCACTCCTGAGAGGATGGAATGGGGGGTGCTGAGCTTCCCAGGGTCCTGGCTGTCTAGTGGGGCTATGGCCCTGGCTGAGCCTTTGCTGTCTTAGGCAGTTTGCCACAGGTACAGCTCCCCTCCACTTAGAGCAGGGGACGGTCATACAACCTGAGCAAAGTGTATAGGAAACCACAGCAAAGCCCAGCCAGTATCTGTCCTGTACTGCTTATCTAGGCTTCTTCAGGCAGCTACCTGTTCCCTTTCCAGCAGCAAAGTGACACACAGGCTGACCCTGGTCACAAGGTGTTTGATAGCGCCTTTGGTTCTTGGTGGAGAAGATTGTAAAAGGAGAACAGCAGCAGTGGGAAGGAAGCCAGACAGGACTGACCGCCACTCCCTGTGAAAACAGATGGCATCATCAGGCTAAAAGGAAAAATGTTTGTGTAAGTGGCCCTGAGGGAGCTGAACACACACACAGAGAACACCGCTGAAAGGGGCTGCCCTTTCTCCAGCCAAGGCATAATGCTGACTTCCCTCACTACACCCTGGCAGGTGTTCTTTATCCTCCTTCGGCGCGTGGGGTGTTGCAGGCATGCACAAGCCTGCTGTAAGTAGGTAACTCTTTTCTTAGCCAAGCAGCAGCCCTGAGACTGCCGCTCCAGACATATCCACAGCATGACAAGATTCACTGACTGACTTACAGGTAGCCTACTTCAGACATTTTCATTCAGCCTTCTCATTGAAGCATGTAACGCCTCTCAGCTGTAGCAGCAGTTGCTTAGTTCGTGTAGGGTGAAAATTAGGCCTTTCATCTTAATGTCTGTATATTCTCTGTAGCAGGTCCTGAAAGTGAGAGTAGAGCCATAGCAGACTCAAAAAGGGAGACTCTACAGGAGCAAATGCTAACACAGGGCCTTGCATCTTCAATGTCTGGTGTAGGCAGAAGCTGCTGTGAGCTGGACCTTTCTGGAGAACTCCAGGCACAACCCGTGGGACACCTGTCCAAAGAACTGCATGTTGTTGTTGTTGTTGTTGTTGGGCTGCTCGTGAGAGGTATCAGTGTGGGGACAGATGCCGACTAGGTCCCGTGGTGACAATACATGCGTAGTGGCCGTTGTGTACCAGCCAGTGTCCATAGCACACAGGGACAGTCAGTGGTTCCCATACTTCCCCATGCCTTTGTGTTACCATTTTCCTGGTAACACACAGTACTTCTGTCTCAGATGCTTGTGATCACATATGCTGTTCCAAAAGCTAATCGTTTGTTGTGGCACAGAAATATATTTAGCTTTCTGATCTCTGAAAGAACAGAGGAATCTGGGGGCTAACCATGTAGGAAAAGCTTCATGTGGCTCAGAAACCCAAAATGTTGAGGTGAATACAAGCCTAATTTGAAGACATAATGGCAGACTTCTTAGCTTCCTCTTGAGTTTCTGAAGTTTGCAGAATGTGGGCTGGAGCTTCCAGAAGGGAGTTGTTGGAGGGTGTTCTCCCTGATGCCCTTGAAGTACATGTATGACCTTGAATGAAAATCTGGAGGGCAACATTGTGTCTTCCATCATGCTTCAGAAGAGTGTTGCTGCTCCCAGTGATTTTTTTTCCCTCCCCTTGCTCTGTAAACTGAATAGCTTTGTCACCCTACTGAAGTGTGAGCTTATGGCTTGGCTCTTCTACTGGAGGTGCGAAAGTGATTTGTTTTGATAAGCCTAGGTCAGCACTGGTGGTTGGCAGGCAGAGGTAAATGGTCTCTACCAGGTTAGTGAACCAGATTAGCTCACTAGCCTGGTGGAGACTACTTACCTCTGTGCTGAGCTTCATTCGGGCTGGTGCAAAGACTTGACTTGGCTGAATTAAAGGCTTCAGTGAGCCCCAAAGCTGATCCATGAGTAGAGATGGGAGTGTGGGGCTGGAGCAACAAATAAGAAGTGGTACTCTGTGTCATTTTGACAGAAATAAATAAAATCTCATGGTTTTCACTGGCTTTTTCAGATTTTGTGTTGTTTGTAACCATGCATTAACACTGCACCTCTTGTCTGGTTTCTGGGGATACTTTGCTGCTTTGTTCCCCCCTTTTGTGAGGTAACCTTGCCTGGGATAGTTGTTCTAGACCCCTGTTCTCTTTATACTAATGAGGTCTGGACTGCTACTGTGGCTTGATGACTTCGTAGTTCCTGAACGGAGTAGAATACTTGGACATTACAAGAAGTACTTCGCTCCTCAGCCTGCCAAGGCTTTCCAAGCATTGTCCATCCCTTCATGTTCCCCCCATTCCTGAACTGGTAGGAATGAATGGCAGGAGACCGTTTTCCCTTGTAGACAATGTGGCCCCCAGCAGATCGCTTAAGAGTGATTTGAGGCATTCTTTCCCTGGTAGACATTTTATCTGATCCTGGTCCCAAGAAATACACATTGCTGACAACCTAATCCATGGCACGTTATTTTTGACTAATCCCCAGAAAGACAGCATTTTTATCCACACATTACATCTAAGGCCTTCCAATTTCAGCGTTTGCTTCGTAAAGTCTGTTGAGTTTTCTGACTAGAACCTGGAGTTTCTAGTAGGTGGGCAGTGTGACTTTCTACACACATTGGTTGGCAGATCTGATGTTTATTGTCAGTATTTCCTCAGGTTAGATTTGTGTTGCTACAGGCTTAGTCCTTTATAAGCACACTCAGTTCTGAATACCCCCTCAAAATATCTGTGTAAGCCCATACAGTCCCCCTCCCCTTCTCTTTGTCTATGCCTGGTGCTATTGGGGAGTTTCTGTCTTTGGTTGTAAGTACAGGTAGATGTTCATTTCTCTGCCTTCATGCTGATCAGAGCAGAGCTGTTACAGGGATGCTGTTACACCACGCTGGTGCGGCTCTGTGCTTGCACCGGGGCATCCTGCTCTCGGTAGAGGAGCTCATGTCTGCCCACACCTGTGAGTGTGGCCACGACCTCGGAGAACAAATGTGCACAGCTGCTGGGGTATGCAGAAGAGTGCATGTTACCACTGGCTAGCATGCCACACCGGGGAGTGTCTGGTCATTTAGCGGAGCTAGGCTACGACTGCTGCCCTTTTTAGCTTTTCTTCTTTGTAATTAATTCTATTCATATTACCTCCCCAATTTTGCAAGAAAAATCTGACTGGTGTTGAAGGATAAGCTTTATGAATCTAGAGTGAGGGCATTTGAAGCATCCATTGGGTCATGAATGCCAGGTTACTTGTTTGCCCACAGCTTGATAAAATTGGTAAAACAGCTTGTGAGTAAATAGGTATCAAGGAGTCTAAGCTGTTATATGGCAAGGACATGCATTATCAGTAATGTATGTCTTCACTTTAGGAACTTTAGTGAAGGAATGTAACTGCTTTTGTGACCTATAATGAGATCTCTGCATCTGCTCAGATGGAGAACTTACGGGAATGGTTGGAGCAACTAGCAGTAAGGAACTTCCTTAGACATTTCAAAGGCAGATAGTCTTATTTTTTTGTTGCTTGAGGAGGAAATAATGAACTTGCTGCAGCCATCAGGTCTTTTAAATGTTCACAAAACCATTACATCATGACTCAACAAAATCTTTGTACACTGGTTATTTTTTGTGGCAGGGTATGAAAACATTTCCTAAGGCCCATGTACCTTTAATGGGTCACCCTTTATGTTACACTAAACTGAAAGAGCTTGTGTGTGTGAGAATAATATCCAGCTCTCAGCTCCACAAATACAGGCTTCATTAGCTCCTGTGACTTCCAGCGGTATTACTGGCCTGCCGCATTAATGCCCAACACAACTGTAAGTCTGGCTTGATGTCAGCGCTTACTAATATACACAATACTTGCTTTAATTCTTTTTTATTACTGAAAATATATTGAGTGAATCATTCACTTCTTAGCCAAGTATGTCCATATGTCTGGTGAGCTTTAGCTACAGTCTGTGTCTTTCAGGAAAAATATTATAAGGTGTGCTTTAGTTATATAATGAAACATTACAAATTACAGCTTTTTTAAAAGAGAATATTCAATGTACTGGAAGGTATGTGGAGAAACAGATATATAGTGTCTTTTTTGTTGTTTTTACTTTTAGTCTTTTGAAAGAGTTTTAGTAGAGAACAAGCTGCATGGCCTTTCTCCAGCTCTCTCTGAAGCCATCCAGAGCATTTCTCGCTGGGAACTTGTCCAAGCTGCACTCCCACATGTGCTGCACTGCACCGCAACATTGCTCTCCAACCGAAACAAGCTAGGTTAGTGCTCACGTGAGTTTGTTTTTCCATTACTGAAGTTACCAGTCAAAATATGACAGACTGATGCTCACAGTGCCAACATATTGTAAATCCTAGAATCCCAGTTAGTACATTCTGTGGATTACCTTTCTTGGTCTGTTCTCATTTACAGCAGAGTAACCTGTGAGAGCTTCCCAGTGAAGTTAATGGTCTGATGAGCTGAAGAATCAAAGTAGTTCAATAATATTTTGCTAGTTATTTTCCAGAGATAATAGAACTTAACTTTAGCAAAGGTCTTACCACCCAGCAGGCGTGGGTTCCTTGAAGGAGTACATATTTCAAGGCATGCTGCAGTGGCCAATTGCAGCAGGTACGTTTAATATCTTCAGGGGGTTTTTTCTTCTTTTTATTCAGACCAATGCATGTGATTCTCAGCAGATAATAAGAATAGAGCCAGGTCCAAATGTAACTTCTTTTACTAGTTTTTACTGATTTCAGCAGGAATTTGCTTCATGAGACATGCAGGTAGGGAACATGACCAGGACAGCTGAGCACCTCACAGTGCTAAGCTGCATTTTGTCTTATACAATAGAGTCAAACAGATGAGGTTGTCAAGCCAGCATCTTTTAGGAGCACTCTATGTCTGTGCATTGAGTTGCCCTGCAACTGACATTTCAGGGTCTGAATTGCAAATGCTGTAAAGTAAATGGAGACTTGTGAATTAGGAGGTTTCAAACATAATGAAACAGAATGTTAATACTTTTAATGGCAGAACTTTAATTTTCAAATGCTTATCAGGAAGCTGGATGCCCAGTTTCCTGTGTGGCTCTGAAAGTCTCAACAGTACCATTAATGGAAACCCTGTGAGATACTGTGATGCATTTTTCCATCCAGGACATCAGGATAAGCTTGGCGTAGCTGAAACAAAGCTTCTTCACACTCTTCACTGGATGCTGCTGGAGGCACCTCAGGACTGCAGCAATGATCGATTTGGAGGAGACAGAGGCTCTAGCTGGGGAGGGAGCAGTAGCGCCTTTATCCACCAGGCTGAAAACCAAGGATCACCAGGACATCCCCGGCCCAGCACCACAAATGATGAAGAGGAGACTAACAGAAGGAAGTTCTTCCAGAACTCCATGGCCACAGTGGAGCTCTTTGTGTTCCTCTTTGCTCCCCTTGTCCACAGGATTAAAGTAAGTGGAGCACTGATGGGATACTTGTGTGGAGACAGCTCTGAACAGGAAAAGAATTATTCTGTCTTTGTGACTGCTAATTAATTCAGCCTACAGTGACCACTGGGTGACCACTGGAAATGTTTTAACAAGTTGGCAGAATACCACTGCCATCAGGAAGAACTATTTCCAGTGACATGAACAATCACCACAGCATTGGGCAGACACAAAGGCAAATAAATCTAAAGTGAGCCCTCAGGAATGTCAAAGATCTGTGGCCCTTGTGAGGTCTTTGGGACCCTGGAACCTGCAGAAAGGATTGCAAGCTTTAGCTTGGTCCAGTGATTCTCAGCCACTGCTCAGAAGCAGCTTGCTGGCTTTTCAGGGATTCCACCATGGGGCTGCCACTGGGGTTTGTTGTTGTCATTACTAATCATCTTGATGCTAATTACCAGGCATGTGTGATAGCAGTGTAAGCATGGCAGTGGCAAACACAACTGAGCATTCCTTTGTTCTGAAGTTGGAAGCAGGCTTCAGGCTTCCTCTCTGCTGGGGTGCCTCTGTTGGTTTTATGCTGAGTGCATCAGCTTTGCAGAGTGGTGTGAGGAGACATTTTCTGCTTGCTCTGACTCCTGCCTCTTGTCTTTAGCCTCTCTGGAGGGCTGCTGTTTAGCCTTTACATTTCCAGCTGGGCCTCAGAAGAGAAACTGTCTCTGGAGAATAGGTGCTTGGAAAAGGTCTATAAAGTCATGAAGTGATGGAGGCTGTTACCTGGTCTAATTCTGCCTTGTATGGTGCAGCAGTTGAAGAAGATAAGAAAGTACAGGAGATTAAGGATATCTGGGTTAGGATATCTGCTTTGGTTAAGGCAGGTGAAAGCAGGCCTGGAGAGCTAGATTCTTTGCTGGATTCTTAGTTGCTCAATTTATTTAGCCCAAATTTTTCATAATTGTTTACTAGTTCCACATTTTCTCTGTAAGCAACTGGGACATGACAGGAAGAAATGCTAAATGCCTCCCAGTGCTACACACAAATTTGGGCTGCCCTTTGAATAAATTAAATTAAACTTGAAGTAGACCCTGGCTATTAGAGATTAGGTTTCCAATTTTTTTATATTAATCTTTCTGGGATGTAGTTTCCCATTTAGAAGATGGGGTTAATAACAATAACTCAGGTTTACCTTGAAAATCCCTGAGATACTGTAGTGATGAACATTGAAAAGCCCATGAAAACATGTATATTTCTGTCATCAAAGCAAAGCTCAAAAAAAAGATGAGGTAAATGAGGCATGTAACTGGCTAAGTCAGCCTTGTCCCCACTGTGTTTCACAGAGGTAGAGGTCTCGGGGGAAGAATACTGTCTAATCAGATAACTAAAGTAATGCATGTGCTCAAGGAAGATGATACATGTTTGCATAGGCAGACCTAAGTGATGGATTGCCTAACTTCTGAGGGGATTTGTGGATTTAGCAATGTGTTTTTAAATTAGTGTTTGGGGGGGGTGAGGTGGATGCATGTAATCCTGTAACTTAACAACTGTAGATAAAAGTGTTGGCATGTCACCAAAAGCTAGCAGTGCACAGTAAAACTGCAACACGTGTTACTGTTACCACTTCCAAAAGCCTTGCAAGGTGCTCCTTAGTGAAAATAGTAATTAAAAACAAGATTAGTTTATAACAAGATTTGTGAGCTCATTATGCCGAGACGGCACTAACAAGGAGTAGGGAATAGAAGGGCTGGAGAGCTACAAGCTGTCAGCTCCTGCCGTCCCTTTAGCTCTGTCTGCATCACCGATTTCAACCGCTGAGGCATGTGGAGCTATGTCAACAGGAGATGGTGGTGCAGATATAATTATGCTGCCAAAACTACTTTTTTTTTTTTACCATGTTTGTTTGCTTTATGGGGATAGCTGGACTGTACCAACATCAGTGTCTTCTAATGTAGATGTGACCTTGGGGCAAGTAAAAGTGCATACCTGCACCTTGATCCTGCTGAGATTTGCTGGTGAGCAAGTCTGCTGAGTAGTGTCAGCGGCCCTTGAGTTAGCATACGCTTACCACTGAACGGCACATGGTATCACTAATTTGTTGTAAGAGCTGTGCATCAGAGAAATGACAATCCTTTTAGACTGGCAACAACGTTATTTTGTGTGACCTTGTGTGATATGGCCCCTGTTTGTCTTTCTAGGAGTCTGACCTGACATTTCGGTTGGCTAGTGGCCTTGTTATTTGGCAGCCTATGTGGGAACACAGGCAGCCTGAAGTTTCGGCCTTCAATGCCCTTGTAAAACCCATCAGGAACATCGTTACAGGTCTGTGACTTTGCTGTGGTGGTGTAACTGGGAAGCCTTTCCTTTGTTTGTCTGATGCTGCCTTATGTTCTGTAGCCATCAAATTTGAAGGAATATGTTAATCCTGCAGAAACTAGTCAAATATTTGAGAGCAGTTTAAGGTTGTTTCCCCTCAGCTTCAACCAACATTTGCATAATAATTAAATAGGAGAGAGAGATCACAAATAGGAAATGACAAACTCTTCAGTAGGTTTATCATCTCCTGTCAGCCTCATATGTCTGTCTCACCACATCTTCCTTAGTTGCTAAGAAGGGCGAAGGTAGTATCTAGCAGTCACCTGACGTGGGTGGGGAAGGCTTTCCCAGACTGGCACTGGACAAAAATTAACAGTGAACATCACACAGTTGATAGTGTAGGCTCTCCTCCTATCTAAAATGTGAACTTCACCATGTTACAAAATTAAACAAATTTGTTCCAAGAGGCTCCAAAGAAGGCTTAGGTTGTGAATTTGCTTTTGCATACTGAAAGGGGTTGCTCCTCCTTTTTACTTCAGCCATAATGAGACTGGAGTTGGGTGCTTAAGCTTCCAAGTCTTTGTGTCTGATCTAGTCCTAAAAATATCTTCTTTACTTTTATGTTTTTAGACAAGAGTTTTGCATAATTCCTACAAGGTAATGAATCAAAAGTGTGCTGTGTATCTCACTGTAGCATTGCTTGCTCATTCTCAAAAGCATGGGACTGTAATTTTTACAGTAGTGAAAATGTAGTTTGATAAATCATATTTTTCTGATGACAAGCCATTTTGGATGTCGTGTTTTGTTCTGAAGGCTTTGTAGGCCTCTGGGACAGTCCAGAATTGAAAAGATTCAAATCTTTCCAATTATTTAAAACCATCTTTGACATCTATCTCTTCCTTCCTGTGCTTCAATTCTGGAAGTAAAAAGTAGCATTTCAGCCCTGAAAGTAACAAAAATCCTGTTTTCTTTGACTGTTGAAATTTCTTCCATAGGTCTGGAGTGTGGTCAGAAAATCCCTAAAGAGTAACTTCAGGAGTAAAGTCTGAAAGGAAAATACTCTGTTATGTTTTGAAAACATTTTCAGCAGAACAGGAATAGAAATTGATAGGAGGTTCTTTATATCAAGGAAGATTCTGCTATCTTAACATTGTAATCTCAAATTGGGACCAAAAAAGTTAAATTTAAGTATATTCTCCTTCAAAAAACAAATTAAACAAAATTCTCGTGAAGAAGCTTTGCAATGTTTTGTTTGGAGTCAGTCTGATACTAAGTCACATCTGAATAGATTGCGATGTGATGAGACTTCAAGAATTGTCATCCTAGTTTTTGTGATGCCTTTGGTCTTCTACAGTATTGCTCATCAAACTTTCTGTATGTCATTCATGTTTCCTGTGATGAAGGCATTTGTCAAATTGGAAATCACAATACATTCTGAGAGATGTAACCTAGAAAAGGAGCTGAATATATGTGAAAAAAAAGGGGAGAAAAAGCTCCAAAATAAAAGACACTAGTATGCACAGGAGAACACAGTTTAATGCCAAATGGATTTAGGATAAAATTTATATTCAAACTGAATTTTAAAGAAGTAGTGATTTTCAGTAGACAATGTTGCTGACAACACAATTGAAAGAATTGTGCAAAAATTAAAGGAGTCCTTTTTTCTTTTTATGACTGTGGTTAATACCTAGGAAGTCTGCAGCAGAGAGATGCTGCTTTGGGCTCGTTTTTGTTTTCTGGTTTACCCTTTCAGTGATACATTTAATATTAGAGATGATTCCTGAAATGTGTCCTATGACTTCTTTTCTCAGCTAAGAGAAGTTCTCCCACGAACAATCAGAGTGTGACTTGTGAATCCCCTAATCTGGACAGTGGACATACTGAAGTAAGTTCTATGTTAACGTTAGACAGGCTTGAATAAGGAGCTGAGGAAGGGGGGAAATTAATATTGAAACAGGTGCAGTTACCATCCTAAAGTATTCCATCTCCAGAAATTACAGTTCTTCACAGTTCTCCCAAAGGCTTCCAACCTTGTCTGCAGTGGGACCAAAGGGTATTGAGTATAACTGTCAGGATCAACTTGGCCTTATCCTGTTTTATAGGATGGAAGCCAGATCTTGTGCATTTCCTTGGGCAAGAGCCCTGTCTTACCCTTTCCATGTACAATGCCTGGTACTGAGAAGCCCCAGGCTTGATCAGTTTCTCCATGGTATTACCATGGTATTATGGTGTAAGTAATAGTCATGTCTAAGCAGAAATTGCAGCAGGGAAACTAATATGGGAGAGACAAATATGTTTATATACCTATTTCCTTTTATTAAAACTATCCAAAGGGACTACAGGTGGTCTGTGAGACAACCCAGCCAGATTCTGTACCTCCAAAGGCCAGCGTTTCAGCGTGTCATCGTGGAAATTCCTTGGATGGAAGCGTATCCTCTCAAACCTCTCAGGAGAGAGGCACTGCACATCCCAGGTACAAACCCCTTCAGCAGAAAGTTAGTCTGGTGTGACTTGATGGTGGAGGTCACAGAGGTCCTTTGTCTTGAATCTGCTGTTGTCTGTACACAACAAGGGTGCTGGATGTTTATCTCAAATTCTTAACTCGACAAATCTCAGTTCTGGGTGATGAACAAGGCGGTAACACTTGATATTCAATGCCGCTTTCACTGAAGAAATCTGTAGCTGGCCTGTTGGGACAGTTTCTTTGGTCTTTTCTAATATGTTAATTTCTTATAATTAAAGACATTAACAAATAACTTGTGGGTCCAACCCACCTTAGCTGAATTCAGCCTCAGGCAACTGGTATCTTTTCTGGCTTCATTCTGATCAAATTTTCTTTCCCTTTAGCAAAGGATTTTTGCAAGCTCTCTCACTGCCGTCATTAGGCCTTCTCTGCATCCTGCTGCTTAGCTTGGTTTAGACTACTGGCCCAAAGGAGCAAACTAAGAAAGCAACACAGTCACACAAACATATTCCCTGGTTGCCTTGTGGAGCTCAGGCCATGGTTTTCCGGCATGGCACTGATAAATTAGCTTCTTTTAATCTAGATTCAGATGGGTAAAGATAGAACCAGATTTTCAGTGCTGGACACTGGGTAGTGCCATAAAGTAAATGAAGCTGGTGAGTGAATTCAGGGGGTGGTGAGGGAGGGAAGCCTTAGCTATATTTTTAGGTCTCTACAGATTTAGGAGTGTCACTTAAACACCTCCTGAAAATTTTGGTCCTGTTGCTTATCTCTTTTGGGAAATGTCATATCCAAAACACTTCAGTGTTTAAAGAAATTGCTTGGTTACAGTGACAGAAGAAATGTGGGATGGAGTGGGTTTGTGGATATAATCTTGGAATGGCTCTGATTTATCAAAAAGGTTTGGTGCACCCTTTCACTGGTGGAAAGGGCAAAGCTATTCTCTAAGGCTCTGATCACACCAGGAGGCTTCCCTTGGGATTTTATATCAGACCTGCCGTCAGTTCTGGGTCTTTATTTAATTTGTATTAATGTGATCCAGTATAACTGAAGTTGGGGACAGAACTGCCTCTCTATGTGTCAACACTACTGCTCAGAGAGTGCACAGCCATGAAAAAATAAGCAGCCTTTTAAGAAGACAGAATCAGGTGATCAATTTGTCAAGCTGGGTCTGGTGGTTGCTATGGGGATGAAGCTTCAGACAGGCTTTGAAGAGAGCATCATTATGCCTCCTCATTTGCAGGACTCATTGATCATTTAAAACTGTACAGGGAGCTTTGGTTGCCAGGCAACAGACAACTGGGGAACAAATGTTGTTTACTCTACTTACCAACAGCCGCAGTATTCCTTTGTCCTTGGCCCGGGGTTGAAGGAAGGCTGCCTTTCCATGCTCCCTGCAGTCACAGGCAACTGAGAGCTGATTATATGAACACCAGATTACCTTCTAAATGAAGTATAGAGTTTAATTTCTGGTTCCTCAGACACTTCTTGAGCAAATGGCTTGTTCCTCCGATTCTGGCTAATTATCTCTGCTCCACTCAGTGAAATTCTTCATTTACAGATGATGCAGTTTAGCACTGAAGCAAATAAAGCCACAGCCCTTTATCCAGCTGCTGCCTTGAACACACTGCCTGGGAAATAGACTTTTCAGGAAGGACTTTAGTGACAAATGTTTCATAAGGAGAACATGCCTTGCTCCAGGCTGTGTTGCGCCTCAGGTTTGCCTGTGCCACAAACAGGAGAGCATGAAAACCTGTTTAGACTCAGACACTGATTGGGTCCTGCAAAGTGACCAGGGAGCAACACATCATCCTTTTTTTTTTTTTTTTTTTCCTACTGATGTGAAGGGCTTTATTTCCTTTGCTGGGATGTTTGAATATCCCAGCTCTCTGTGGTTTTTTTACAGGATGCATCTATGTGACACAATCTTGACTGTGACAAAAACAGCCTTCGTATCATGTTTATGGGGAAAACTTTATAGCATATTTCCATTTATCATTGTTTTCTCCTTCCTAATTCAGTTTTTCGGGTTTTTGTAACAGCTCATTTTAAAGTCGTCAAACTTGTTAGATTTTTACCTTGTATACAGCACTAGGGGAGAACCTTTGAATCTATAGATTGCATATAGTGACATATGCAGACACAGACGGGCTGGTCTGCAGTCGCCAAGTGCCTACAATGTTGGCCTGTGGGGCTGGCAGCACACCAGCTCCCTCAGGCTTGAGTTCTAGATGCATGCACTGCTCCAAGCCCAGCCTTACCACCTGGCCCCATTTCCAAGCGTGTAATACGGAGCAGGGTTCATGTGATTCCAAGTGGTGTCAACGTTCTTTCTCCTGTGCCAGTCCTATATCTGCCTTGGATGCACAGGGCAGCTTTGTGGCACTGGGCAGCGATCCAGCAAAGCACTTTAAGCATGCACTTCACTTTAAGCACTTAGAGGTTCCACTGGTCAGTATTGCTTGCTGCTTGTTCCCTGTTGCTTTGCTGGACTGTAGCCTTGGATGCCTCTGTTCAGAATATGGTGGTACCTAGCTGAAGATAGGGGTGTCCTGCCAATGCTGTTTGCATGTTGTTTAGCAGAGTTGATAAAATAAATGTCTTTAAAAAAACAAAACAAAACCTGATATTCTTGTGATGATTCCCAAATACCTGAGAATACAATTTATGAAAGTGATGTTGATTTTTATAGAATCCAAAAATCACAGCAGTGCTCAGTTCACAGAGGTGTGTTTCTAGCTGAATTCAAGTCGTGTACTTGGGCAGGCAAAAAGAATAGACAGATCTACAGAGTTCCTGCCCCACCTCCAGTATTTCACATCTCCTTTTGCCATGTGATTGTCGTTCCTCCCACTCCCTTTCACTGCTGCTTTTCTGACAGATTTTCTCCTAACAGATAGTGACTGTACAGAGGATAGATGAGGCCAGTTGTGCTCAGCTGGGAGACAAGTGGTATAAAAAATAAATAAGAAAAAAGTTGGGGCATTTTATTGCAGTAAGTTTGGCTCTGAAAACAGGTATGATCCCTTTGAAATCTCTGGAGTCTCATTTCTGAGGCTTACTACAGATGTCTTGCTTTTGCATGCACTAACTTCTACAATACGTAGGAAATTCCTTACTAAAACCCATAAGGAAATGACATCACCTGGAAGGCAAGAAAAGTATAATTAAGGCTGAAAATGGTCCTTTTCTCTAACACACCTTGGCAAAGTGTCCATAACAGTAACTTTTACTTGTATAAGAATCCATTTAATTGGCTTAAAGGGCTAACTAACTTAGCTGCCCTGCTTGCTCCTCCTAAAGGCCTGATGTGTAAAATGTGAACTATTCGTAAATATGTATTACTAGTATCTGAACAGTAGATGCTCAAGGGTTGACTGTTTCCAGCTGAACACATTGTTCAGTTAATGCAGGTGCTGGAGGTTTATCTTTAGACCACAGTTTAAGAAAGAAACCCTATCCAAGAAAACATTTAACAAAGCATGTACTTGAGTACTCTAGGGAGCTGAAAGCTAAATACCCACTTATGAGCCTTCAGTAATGTTTTCCTCGGGGCCTTAGTCTCAAAAGGTCGGTGGCAAATGTCTCTGCAAGCTCAAGCAGGCACAGCTGCATGCACATCCTGGTGATTTCTGCAGATGGCAGGAGAACGAGGATGGCTTACAGCTCTTGATAAGTAGCTAAATTTTAGGCCTCTTAGTAGAGCTCTTGGGTCTTTTGGGGTAGACCAGCATGTATGCTAGGACAGAACTGGTTTCCAGCTATCAGAGAAAACATTGTAGTATCAAGAGTGACCGCTTAAGAAGAGTTGAACATAGAAACCCTTAGATCATCGTTGAGTGGTTCTTTATTCAGAGAGCTGAGTATCTCAGAAGGGCTAAAGAGCCTGATGACTAATATTTCTACTCCTGCTTTCTGGAACAGGGTGTCTTTGGTGATCCCACCATGCCAGAAGTCTCGCTATGCCACATACTTTGATGTGGCAGTGCTGCGCTGCCTGCTGCAGCCACACTGGTCCGAGGAGGGCACACAGTGGTCACTAATGTACTACCTGCAGAGGCTGAGGCATATGCTACAGGAAAAGCCAGAGAAACCACCTGAGCCAGAGATCACCCCTTTACCAAGACCTCGCAGCAGCTCCATGGTGGCTGCTGCACCCTCTCTGGTGAATACCCACAAAACTCAGGTAAGCAGTTGCCATCAATAAAAAACCAGAAAGTGTTGTGGTGATGCTGGGAAGTGACGGCTGGGCAACTAGTGAAAAGCACAGCTTTGGTATTGGTTAGACTGCCTGGAGGTCAGATTCAGAAAGAGACCCTGAGAACGATGAGGGGTTTGGAAGCAGAATCTGATGCAGAGAGTCAGAGCTGGTGACTGCTGAAAGCTTGAGGGTTGATTTGGAATAATTAACCTAGGGTGAACTTGGATAACATTAGTTTTTAATGTGAGAATATACTAATGTAGTTGTCATAACAAGTGAGGTTGCCTTTGCATTAGAGTGCAAGGCTCAGGACTCGCTAAGCTTCTTTGGTGTAACCCCTCAGTGTAAACCCTCAAAAGGGAGAAAAGCAATTGCACTTGGTACAGCACTGCACACACCAGGCAAACGCTTGGGTTAAAGTATTGGAGTAGACTTTGCAAACAGTGGCAGTGAGCAAAAGCCTGCCATGTTGTTACCTCTTCTCATGCTGTTATTCTTATTGCAGAATTTTTACCTTTCTGTTTACCAACAAAACCTCAGTAGACAAACTGTCCAAACTGGCGTCAAGACTTGCTCCCTGTCTTGCTGGAAAAGGAACCCCAGGCCCCTGACCTTGGTGCAGTAAAAATCTTTGTGTTAGAGCTTAAATGTTTTTTTCTTTTGGGTAGCTCACTGTTGTTTCAGGGATAAGAAAGGGATACTGCTGCAGTTGCAGTTAATCTCTTTTGTTGATTTGTGCTACTTTTAGGTTATGCACTCTTTTCCTGTCATGTGGGCTTTTAACAGCAAATTCTGATTTACTGAGTTGATGGAACTGCTTAACAACATTTAATACAGATTCTATTTTTGCAATCCAATTTTATGACGCACCTCAAGTAAAAGGCTCTATCTTCTGCTAATGTCTCTGTCAAATGTTTTTTGAGTCAGAACTCTCAGAAATTCGGTGTTTTTTTCTTAAAATCCTTGCTTTCAGTATTGTAGAGCTGTGGCAGTATTTGACCTGTTATTTTAGAAGGGAGAAGGTGAAATATATTTCCCCCTGTACAACCCAGATGCTCATAAGCCAGAAGACAAGCATAAACAATGTAAATATTAATACTGTTATTTTTAAATCTCAGGATTTTATAGCCATGCTTGTGATTTTTATGAGGGCTGCCGCTACTTGTGGTTTTAAGGGCTCAGCAGCACCAGTATTGTTTAAACCTTGTTATACTTTAGTGTCGTTTCTATAAAATATTGCCTGTTTCATCCCTGTAAAAGCTTGACATAGCTCCATAAAGGCCAGGTGATATGAATGACTATTCGACTTAATCTACATTTGCATAGGGATTTTATAGGATTGCTGGCATGTACAGAAAATCCTCCTTAATATCATCTCCTGGAGAGAGAATTGGAAGATAGTGCTGTTCGTGTGGTTCACTGTTTCCATGCATATACTGTCACTTTGCCCTCGCTCATAACTACTTGGTTATTTTGCACATTAGCAAATTTAACTACTAATGCAACAGGGGGTGCAGCCAGTGGCTCTCAGCACAGTGGCAGCATGAAATATCTTCCGTAGGCACTGTTTGCACTAGTATTGTGCTGGTTCTTCTCTACATACTGTGAAACACTTCCCTCCTTTCACATACCTGGCTATTTCCTACTTTTCCAGGCCATTTCTCTTGCAGAAGATTCCTTTACTCGGTTGCTCTTCACTAACATTTTTCTGTTAAAACCATTTGGCAATTCCACTGGGTACTTTCTAGCTGTTAATGTGAGGACTCTGTCCAGGACATTCTTCCCTCCAGGGCTAGGTTTGATTGCTTTTGGTAACCTCTGTGTCAGTCTTGTGTATTTTTACTGTGCTTCATCAAATTGGAATCCTGTTTAAAAAGGTTTCCAATTTGTTATGCAGAACAGCTGTGATGGAGGAGGTGAAATGGTCTTCCATGCAGCAAAAGTTTCAGCTCATGCCCCCATTCTTTACAGCTGGGAACTGAAATCTGTGCAATGCACAGAGACACCTAGGCTCTGTTTCATCCCAGCCAGCTGTAGGGACTTAACTGCTGTTCTTAAATTTAGAATCTCATCACTCAAGGCGCTCTGCTAGTCAGGGGAGAGAATGATACCTCCAGAAGGCTAGGATTTGTCATTTCTATCAACACAAAGGGTTGTATACTGAGACGTATCTGACACAGGGATATGTTTGAAGCCTGCTTTTTTGGTCTAGATTTTAAATTCCTAATACAATATCGTAATTTCTTCTCAAAGGTTGATCAATAGCTTCTGAAAAATATCATCACTGTGTTTCAGCAGGATAGATTTAAAGTGGCAGGCAAAACTGAAGACAAAAACAGCTGCCTGCAAAGCACATCAGAGACCAGTAGATTCTTCTGGCAAATCCACATTCTTTCTATTGTTCTGCAGTTCATCAGGGTAACTTCCTTCATCTCCCTAAGCTTCATCAAAACTCTCATGCTTCTTGTTCATTTCTGTGTACCTGAAATCACCTTTCAAATATAAGCTTGGGCTAAAGCAGTTGGGATCGAGAGAACGTGAGAAACATCCTCCATGTATTACCTAGTAATCTAAACAGCAAAGTAGAAAAAGATGAGTGCAGTATGCCAGCACTCCTTGTTGCATAGGAAAAAGGGTACTGGATGGAGTGTGAATAAAATAAATACTAGGTTCCTCTAGAAAGTGACTTTAGTCTAAACATATTTCAGACCTGGCAAGGCGTGATAAAGGAAACCTGCATTGCACCTGTATGCTGTGAATTCAGGATAAGACAGGTCTAGGAAATGAAACCTTCAGAGGCTCACAGACCTCTACAGTCTTGCCCTAACACTGCAGGGGCAAAGAGCCAAAGCTTAAATTAAGCATAATACCAATGCAGCTGTAGTGCTCACTGCAATGCTAATATAAAGCCAAGAGTCTCAAGTGTAATATCTTGAGAGCTGAGAGAAGTACTAATGAGCTGGTAGCCGTTCAGTCGTGCAGAAGGAAAGCAATACAAACCAGAAACAACAAAATCTAGAGTAGCAGCCCCTGAACAATTTTGCTTTCTTTTCCATCTTACACATATCGTAATTTCCACAAAGTCTACTGCACAGAACAGCCACATTTTTAATCAGTCTTCAACAGGAGTGCTAGCTTGATTCCTTAAAATCCATCATATACTACACTGTAGATTTAAGGTGATTCTGCAATTTGCTCTTCTAGTGTTGTTTGCTTGATACCTACCCCAAGCTGATTTCAGAACTGGGACTGTGTCCTTCTGTGTGTTTGTACAGCTTGTATCACAATAGGCCCTGATCCTTCCTCTGACCTTCTGGTGACTGTAAGCCACCTAATAAAATACTGATTTAGTAACTAATGGACAAAGATAATGAATGTGAAATAAATTCATCCGATGGGTTCCAGCCAGAAGAGGCCGGAGAGCTGTAGAAGCCAAGAACCAAACCATATGGAGTTCTTGCTGGCCTCGCTGTTGAGAGCACCTAGGGCTGAATCCTGATTTGCTGTCTATTGGATTTTACATATGACTCCTTCCCTGAAACTCTAGTCATATATGCAAAAAGGTTGAAGAGCAGACCTTGACTGAAAACAACTGTGAAGAAGAATTTTTCTGTTGTGTGTCTCCTTCATTCTTGTGGTGATAAAATTGATAGGAAGGATTCAAGGGTACTCTTTGATTAGTCTGAAAAGTCTCTGAAGAATGTATGTTCCCCAGTAGCCCAGTACTGCAAACAGTCTTATCTGGTGCTTAAGGCTTCAGCTGCACAGACTGTCCCTGGCTTCTGCTGGACCTTCTTATCCATAAAACCACACACTTGTGTATTGCAGAGCTGGCTAGCTCCGCAGTATGCAGTCTGCCTAGGCAGAATCTAAACCTCCTATACCATAGGAGTTGCTTCATCTATCGTTGGCATATGGCTATCTCTGGACTGAAAGTAAAAAGGTATTTTAACACGACACAGTTGTTTAACAGAACCTTTTTGATGGGAGAGCAAGGAAAGATAACATCTCTATTGGAAACAAGCCGATATTTAAGCAGAAGAAAATTATCCTGAGGGAATCTGGTCAGGTCAGCTGCACAAACATCTAATGAAAAGTGGCGTCAGATCTTTAATGAGAACAGATGGCCAGGAGCTGAGCTTATGCCACCTTTTGTAGCAAAGCCTTTCTTTACAGTAGGCAGCTGTAGTGCGTTTTGCTCAGGGCAGAAGGGGAGTAGAGTGCCCTCTACTGAAAATACAGTAAATTATCTCAAGGTTTTCACTGTCGTGGAAAGCTGTAGGGGCTTTCACAAATATAAACTATGATGGACAGATCTTGGAGTACTGTTATTACAAGTGAAGGATGCTTACTGATGTAGAAGTCTTTAGGTTTCTTTAGTGAGTAAATACATTTTTTACAAAACAAGTCTCTTGAAGGGTCAGTGCTGCTTATTGCACTTCAGTTCCATATGTTATTAAGGGCATATTCTCTTAGATCTTAGATCTTAAGATCGCTTAGATCTTAAAAAAAAAAAACGCTTCCAAAAGGGTAGCCATTGTGATTGCTCATAAATGTAAACCAAGGCCTCAAGATCATCAGCTACCCAGAGTCATACCTGGGATCAGAATCAGAGTAGAGTAGAACATGGTCTTCCATGCCACTAGACCACACTGACAACAACACTTTCTGTGGCAGCACTTTTCTGTGGTGACAGAAATCTTATTAAGCAAGGTTAATAATTCTGAGAGTTTCTAATTTTTGTCTGTTCATTTTTTTTTTCTTTAAAGATGTGAATAGTGTTTTATGTAATGAATTGAAGGTCCTTTTCCTCTACAGTGCTCCTATGACAGCTCTTGAAAGTAGCTCTTTATTTTTTTTAAGCTGGTTATCCTCTATTTCTCCTTGTGCTTATTGTCTTCTTTTGGGAGCTGCAGGATCTTACAATGAAATGTAATGAGGAAGAAAAATCACTAAGCACAGAGGCATTTTCCAAAGTTTCACTGACCAACTTGCGTAGACCAGCAGTTCCAGATCTCTCCACAGACCTGGGAATGAACATCTTCAAAAAGGTGAGTGGAAGAGAATTGTATTTAATTTACCTATGATTCAGCACCTCAGTGTCCTGCTAAAGAGCAGCTGAAGGTCTGCTTGGACTATATATTCGTGCCATATGTGAGACTGACATCTCTTTTCATTGGAAAGGATTCTGCAAGTTATTACATACATTTATATATGCACATTCCAAACACAATACTGAAATCTTTATTCAAATAACTGTCCTGCTGAAACTGCATGAGGAGAGGATACTCAAACAGTGCTGATTTTTAAAGTGCTGGTGGTCACTGTAGTTCCAGCTTAGTGACCTCCAACCTCATGAAGCTCTGGGTTTGCAACCATCCGAGATAACTTAGAAGAGTTTTGTGAATTCTATGGATCTAGCTCTGAGAATGTCATAAAATTATACAAGGACATCCATCCCAGCCTAGGGCAAGACTGAGTTCCTTTAAGTCCTAGAATGGAGATAGTTGTTATCAGGGTAAAAAAGCTCAGAATGGAAGGTTATACTTGGGCCACACATCTGTGTTATCTTTTTCCTTCAAGTGGTAATTTGTCATGCCTCAGAGCCTCAACCTGCTTCGTATCTGCTCCTCTTCCTCCTGCAGTTTAAGAGCCGCAAAGAGGACAGGGAGCGTGAGCGCAAAGGGTCAATTCCTTTCCACCATACTGGGAAGAAGCGGCAACGAAGAATGGGGGTGCCCTTCCTCCTCCATGAGGATCATTTGGATGTCTCACCCACCCGCAGCACTTTCTCCTTTGGAAGTTTCTCTGGAATTGGAGAGGACCGGCGTGGCATTGAGAGAGGAGGATGGCAAACCACCATATTAGGTGAGATGTTGTTATCTCAGCCCCAGGTTCTGTGGCGTTCCTGTCCTGAACACACAGAGAACAACAGAAGCTCTTTATTTCTTATTCCATCCTATTGCCTCCTTATGTCCTTGGCTCTGTTTGCAGCGCTACACTCCTGACTGCAGAAGTGGCAACTGTGCTGACAGCAGACCTTGAATGACTTATGCTTTAGTTTACTTTTTTCTCTGAAAACTACCATCTTTACTGGAATAATAGCTACTGTAGCAACCTGTAGTGATGTCTATACCACTTGAATACACTTTCCCTGAGTGGTAGCAAACATTGCACAACTGCAGCTTAAAATAGATTCAAGGAAGAGTTGCATCCTCTTCTTTTGAAGAGAAATCTCTGGAGGCAGCAATATGGTTTTTAGGAGTATGGCAGAAAATATTCAGTCTTCCTCAAGTGAATGTTGGATACAAAATAAATAGGATATTGTCTCAGACAGTGAGTCTTACACTGTCTTGACATTGCAAAGATACGCTGTTTAAATCTAAATATTGCCTCCTTCAAGCTTTCAAGTTCACTGAACAGTGTCTAGACATTGTTTCACAAACTTATTCCTAGTGTCATAGATTTTTATCCTGGCACCCTTTCTTGGAAATGATAGGCAGCAAAATGATTTCCTAAGGCCATGCCAGAGCCTTCTCATTTTCACTGGCTTAGATAGCATAATTTTGGTTAAGCTCTCCATTGTGAACATGTCCCTCTTTGGGACACGGGACAGTGCGCCAAGTGAATTCTTAAAGATTCATATGTGTTTTGTCAGTGGTTAATATCAAGCACCTACAGATTTGTTCAAGAATAATAAATTTAAGATCCAAATCCTCCTTTCCATATTTTCAGTAGCTCAAGATGTTTGTTAAATTTTGATCTTAGGGTCTTCATATTCTTGTCCTGGTTTAACCTACAGTTCTTTCTGATATCTCAGTGAAATCGTGTATTTCAGATCCAATGGTCAACAGAACTTGCCTACTTCAGAGACAATCCCCCTCTTTCAGTAGGTTCTTTTGATTTGTAATTTATTGTATTCCTGAAGATTTCCTTTGCTTTAGCACTCCCCATCCTAATATACCTATTTCTTTTGGACAAGGGGAGAAGAAGCCAAATTCCTATAACCTGCCTCAAAGGCCGGAGTCTTTCCGTGCTGACCAGTCTTATTTTCCTGAGGCTGCTAGTGGGTGACAATGTGGGTGTCAGCTAAATCTGTACGTGCTATGGGGAAGAGCCTTGCAGAGCATTTGGACATTCAGTCTTTATGTCGATGAACACCTGAGAGATATCCCACTACGTTTGGTTCTGCTCCACAGGGCTCTGGAAGGCCTTCGCTTTTGCAGACTCAAATACTTCAGCTGCTAACCTCAGCTGCTGTCTCTTGCCTCCAAGGACCTCTCAGATGAGTAAACTAAATACCCACTTCTTGTCTTCGCCCTAGGAAAGTTTACCAGGCGGGGGAGCTCTGACACAGCAACGGAGATGGAGAGCCTGAGTGCTAGGCATTCACACTCTCATCACACGCTGGTCTCTGATCTGCCGGACCACTCAAACAGCCATGGAGAGAATACAGTCAAAGAAGGTAAATTGAACACATCAGGGAAAAACGTTTCACTGAAATATCAACTCCAAGAAGCTGAGGAAGCGTTACTGTTTCCATGTGTATTGCTAATTGTTTCTTCCTTTTATTTTCCACACCTCTTGAGGGGTTTTTTGTTCTTTGTTGATAAATGTACCAAACCTTTCATGTTTATCTGGTGCAGTTTGTCAAAAAAATTGGCAGCCATCAGCAGGGAGAAGGCAGGGTCTGGGTTTTTTTTGCCTTACCGCAACACAGCACAGAAGTTTGGGCAGAAACTTGGTATTGCTAGCTTTAGTGGTTTCATGGGGAATTTTGTAGTATTTAATGACTCTTCGTGACCCCCAGCTGCTGGATTGTGCTGAGAATCACATTTTTTTCTTAATTCTCCTGGTTACAAGTCGAAGCCTGGCTTTGAAATTTAGTCAAAGTCTCCTCAGGGCCCATCTGTGTTGGAGGCCTCTGCAAACAGTAATGCCAGTATGGCCACAAGGGGAGAGATGGGAGAACTCCTGGTGGGATGAAGTCTGCTCCAGAAGGAAGAGTCTTTCTGTTGGCAGGGCAACACCACCTATGTCAAACAACGTTAGCCAAGCAGAGGAAAGTGCTCTTCTGTCAGCAGAGCTGTCTGCAGCAGAGCACTGCTGGCACTGCTCCTACTGCCTAAACACAGTGATTTTGTTTTCTCGCTCACACACTGTGGTACTGGCAAAACCTGGTCATAGAGATTGGGCCGCACTTGTGGCAAGCACAACCTTAAACCTTGATGGGGGAACAGGCTATCACACACCTCAAGGAGCAGGGCATGGTCTGTCTCCGCACAACTTGCCAGGCAGCATACCTAGGAGGCTACAGAGGCACTCAGATAATATGTGCTGTAGCCTTGGAGCTCTCAAAGATCCATGAGCTTTTAGAACAGCAAATCTGAATAGTCTGAGAGAGGATGGATTTGCATCAGCTCTATCCAGCATGAGCACGTCTCCTTCATTTCTGCTCTGTGTCTCCTGGGCAAAGCTCTTCTCCTGGATTAATTTGATAGAGTCTGTCTTCCTGACCTGCATTTATTCTACAGGACAGCAATCCTACTCGCTCCACCAGCTTCCTAGCCAAATATTTTCTAAAAGGTAGCCATATGCAATACTTGTACCCCAGGTACAGTTGTGCAGCAACTATATGAATAATCGGACAAATCATAGTATTTCTAGTGGTAGTCTATGACTTTGAATGATCCATTCTGTAGTTAGAGGATAAGTACAAATATTACATATTTCTTTTGTTTTGTGTGACCAACTATATCCAAGCATACCGATCATTCATAATTTCCCATCTGTTGTCCACTTTCCCTGGCCAGGAGACATTTGCTAATGAAGTCATTTCTGCTGGCTGACACGCTGAAAAGCAGAGATGAAAAATTAGTTATATCCTACGTATCTGCTCAAGAGGAGTCACAGGCACATGGGCACATGCTGCAGGCATGCATGGATGTAAATGAAGAGTCCTTAGTCCTCCTTCCCTGCCTCTGTGAGTCCCATCCAGCAGTTAGCCCTATCAGTGATAATAAAATGAAGATTCAACATGAGGAATGTTCCTTTATGTAGGATTTGGGTATGGACTTTTGTTACCCAATTCTAAACAAAGCAAAACCTTAGTGAAACAAAAAATAGCTACCCTTGGATAATCATCAAACTTGGTAGCTCAGGAACAAGATTTCCTAATTCCGTCTTTATTGTTATCTTCACCGTGCAAATTTCAGTGAATGCCATTAAAAAGTCACACTTGCCAGCAAGTAATCCTCTGGTTACAGGCAGCCAACTCCTGTCCTGATCACTGGCCAAATTGTAGCCTAGTTCAAGGTACTGCTATCAGCCTTAGAATATTTCTCCTAATAAATTGTGCTAGGTCAGTGCTGGCAGGGTTGCACAGGCTATGAGAAAATGTAGCCACCACTCTGGCAAATGCATAAATGTAACCAGTCAGTGGTTGAAGATTCTTATTAAATATGTTATTTTATTCATTAGAACACGTTAAATAGCCTTAAGTAGAGGTTTTTTGTTATTCCATAGCTCTGTTACTGTACTGTCTAGCAGAAGGTGGTCCAATCCATGCTGTGGGACTTTCTACACTGAAGGGTGTATAAACCTACTTACACAGTGCTAAGTGTGGGAAATTACTAACATTGCAGCCTGGAGTTTAGCATGAGTTGTAAAACCATAGTGAACGCTTGATAAAAATTGGCCTGTGTAGCCAAAATGCTGTCACTACCTGAGAGAAGCAATTTAAACTTAAGCTTGTCTATGTCATTAGGTCTCTTCTCTGAGCACTGTGAATTTAGACACCACATTGCCCTTCTCATCAGTCAGCTTTGCATTTTGGTGATGCTTTAGACTGCACAGGTATTTTTAGGAACACACTGCTCCATTTTTTTTCAACTGGTGTGAGGAAATATTTGAAATTGGGGTGTTACCCTACCTTCACTCCTGCATCCAGCTGCACAGTGCTTCCTCTTTCCCTTGCAGGGGCAGTGCTGCTTTTAAGACCAGATGCTGCACCAATACAGGGAGCAAAACTAGCCAAAATCTAATCCCCCTTTTGGATTAGATTTAGGCTGGCTGAGGTCCCTGATCTACTTAACTGCTCAGTTGACTGAGATCAACTTAAGCTGCCATGGAGCTGCACTGCTGGAGCAAGCTTGGGGTTGTTCTAATTTATAATGGCTTAAAGGAAGAAGTGAATCTATGCTTTCATCCCTGTACCCATGATAGGAATTAGGAACCTGTCTTGTCTTTTGGCATTACAAGAGCTGCTTCTGTCCTGTAAACCAGCACAGCCTCAGTTTTTCATTTCATAACTCTAGAGATGGAAATTTACAGGTAGCCATTTTTCTCCCTGCAGTGCGATCCCAGATCTCCACCATCACTGTGGCAACCTTCAACACTACCCTGGCCTCGTTCAATGTGGGCTACGCCGATTTCTTCAGTGAGCACATGAGGAAGCTTTGCAACCAGGTGCCCATCCCTGAGATGCCCCATGAGCCGCTCGCATGTGCCAACCTCCCGCGGAGCCTGACAGACTCCTGCATCAATTACAGTTGCTTGGAGGATACGGACCACATTGATGGAACCAACAACTTTGTCCACAAGAACGGCATGCTGGATCTCTCGGTAATTGCCAAGGAATGAGGAAAGCCAGGTCCCTCTTCTGTCAATATAGCTGTACCATTGAGATAAGGGTTTTGATGGGCTTTTCCTCCACCTCTTTATATGACTTCTCTCAGCAGTACATAAAGGTCAGTCAGATAAATTTGTGCATATCATAAGTGTCTCCTCTGAGATACTGCAACTCCTGTTACTCCTTGCAAGGAGTGCATGTGCATGTGGAATGCACACATCAAATCTTAAGCGATATTATTTAATGGCTTTGTTCCTGGGGCATGCACCAAGTTCCCTATAAAACAGTATAAAACTGAACAGCACCTTTCTTCTAACAGCACCTTAAAACTCACCTTTTCTGCATTCCCCTTAATGACTTGACAGCTCCTGGTGCACTGAAGCAGTGCTCTCAGACTCACAGATATCATCTCATGGTTTCCTTTTCTGCCTGACTGTGCCCAGCCTGTGGTTTCTTGTCTTACACCTAGACTGTAGGCTCTTGGGGTTGAGGGTTGTGTGTACTCTATTCTGGGTTTGTACTGTGCCTGCTATAATGAGTCTCTGGTCTGTGACTGGAATTTCCGGGCACTAAATAGTACAAGGAGAAAAAATAAGTCTGACTTTAAATATGATGTTTGAATCTCCCAGGTGGTCCTGAAGGCTGTTTACTTGGTCCTGAACCATGACATCAGTTCCCGGATTTGCGATGTGGCACTAAACATTGTGGAGTGCTTACTTCAGCTTGGTGTGGTGCCCTGTGTAGAGAAGGTTCGGAGGAAGAGTGAGAACAAAGAAAATGAGGCCCCTGAAAAGAGACCAAGTGAAGGATCCTTCCAGCTCAAAGGGGCTGCTTCTGCTAGTTCAGCTTGTGGATTTGGGCCTCCCCCAGTTAGTGGAGCTGGAGATGGAGGAGAAGAAGGAGGTGGTGGAAGTAGTGGAGGAGGTGGAGGTGGAAGTGATGGAGGTGGTGGAGGAGGAGGAGGGCCGTATGAGAAGAATGACAAAAAACAAGAAAAGGTTTGTCTTGCTTCCCTTTATACCATTCCTGAATGTACTGTAAGATCTATTGAGTATGCATGTGTATGCAATTGCCCTCCTGTTTTCCCTCCTTTTTCTCATGACAATGATAAATTAATCTATTTTGCTCTGCTGCTCACTTGGGGTTCCACTGAAGAAACATGATTGGGAATTCAAGCACCTTAACTACTCCAGTGAAGAGTTTGTGAGCCTTACATGGCTCTTTTCAATATCTTGTCAGCGTCTGAAGCCCTCAATCACAATTATTTTTTTTTAAAGGTTTGTTATTCATAATTTATACAGAAAAACAGTATCCAGTATGTGAGCACTGTTTGTTTTCTCTGATGGCCAGAAACCATAAACTTTTCAGTATTGCTCTGAGAATTGTCCAAGAGATGCTGTTGCTGATCTCCAGAGTTTCAATTCATAATAGCATAATGCTTAAGACATTTTAAAAAGATGCTGCTTCTTCTGCTCAAGTGAGCCAGCTCTCTGTTTTTCTGGCAGAATTTTTTGAATTAAGTGCTGAATGGTATTCATAGCAGCATGTAGGGAGGTTTGCATTTATATCATGACTTTTTGAGGGTAGCTGAAATGGGGTGGGGCTCGTCCCTAAACTTGAAAAATAATTGGAGTAAACATTTCAAGAGTAACCTCAGTAATGGAGTGTCTGAGAGGAGAAATGGACAGCGATTTGTTAAGAGGAAAATGCTAGGAAAATGCCAGTGGTTCTGCCAGGTTTTCACATTGTCTTTCCCTCTGTGACCCTCAGGATGAAGGCCCATCTGTCAGTACCCATAGGCTGGCACTCACAATGCTCATCAAAATTGTGAAGTCCCTGGGTTGTGCCTATGGTTGTGGAGAAGGACACCGGGGGCTCTCTGGAGATCGCCTGAGACACCAGGTATTCCGGGAGAATGTAAGAGAATTAAAGCTCATTAAAGCGTCCCCCTTGTACTTTTGACATCAGCTGCTGAGATTGCTGTCTGCCCCCTCTGTAGCTTTCTCTGTATTGGCAATAAATGTGTGGCTCTTTGCCCCAGCTCACAGACTGTGTTGCAGCCCAGCCATAGCAGATTTTCAGCTATCGCGTTACCTTCCACCCCTGGGGCTTGTTAAGAGTGCACCTGAGGCCCAGGGTGCTTCTGACCACCCCAATGGATGGGTTGTCTGGGAAGGAACAAATACATGGGAGCAAATCCCCTGTGTGAGCTGGTGTAAGTAATTTTTCACACTGACGGTACCCCAACAGGGTACACTGTTTACAAGAGGTGCAGCTATCTTGGGTTGCATATCTGAATCAAGAAGGCTAACGTGTAGTTATGTCCACCTTCCCTCATGGTGATTATGACTGGTTGCTGCTGGGCTGCTCCATCAGCTCCTGATAGTTGGTGCGCACTGTGCTTGCAGGCATGTTAGTGTGCTGCAAGGAAGCAGAAGACTCATGCCCTGTTGGAGGGTGGGGTGAATGGTCACTGTTGATTCCTTACATTTTTGGTTCTGCCCAAACTGAAGCAGCGGAAAGTGCCCTGGGTGTAGCCCAGACATCTGGCTTCATCCAGAAGAGTTTGACCTCCTGAGATCATCCCAATGCCCTGTCAAATGGGAGCCTTTCAAAGGCTTTCTCCAGCACAGCCCTCCTCCTTGCTTTATGTGCTTGCAGCAGGGAGCATTTCTGAGGACTGTAATGAGTATTTACACTGTGCCCATTCACGGTGTGGGTGGGAGCTAGGTGCTTCTCCATGGCTTTGGTTAGCCTGAACTATGCCAACAGAGCTATAATTTGGTTCTGAGATCTGAGCTAGATGGCTCAGAGATGAATTGTCTGCCTCTGTATCACGCGGTGTTCTTCTGCTAGCTAGACTGCCGGGTACTGAGGAGACTGCAGCAGTGACGTTAGTTCTGGACACACTGGGACAAGATGGTGTGAGAGATTCCCAGTGGTAACAGTAGAAAGATTCTGCCCAGAGCACTGGTTGAACATATACCGTATTCATCAAAATGTCAGTTAGGCTTTTATGTCATGTTGGAGCTGAGCCAGCAAAACATTTAGGCCTATGCATAACATTAAGCATAAATGAGTAGGTCTCTTGGAGCCAAGGTTCTTATCAGATTCCTTGAATTGAGGTCTTTATGGGAAGAGATTTTCCTACATGTCGAAGTCTGCTGCATTTTCTGTGTGTTTGTCTGGCCAAACTGCTTTGCATGCACCATTTGTGTTGACTGCATGGAACAATCACACGTCTGAGTTCACTGGAAAGTTAAGCACCCTACTGTAGATAGCAGGAGAGTTCATGTTTCCTGTAGAGCTGATAGTTCATATTCTCTAACCGGCTTGCATGGGGTCCTGGTACGATAGATACTTTTGTAATAAGTTGACAATTAATAGCTTTTAAATAAAAAGCTAATGTTTTGCATGATATAAATTGGACACTGGGTACAGGTGCATCAAATGGGTTGGGTCTGAGCCAGAGGCTGAAAATCAGAATCCTGAGGCTAAGAATCTGCTTCACCAAGGCAATAAGCCTTGATTGAGGTGGTACATTCCTACTTCATTCATATTCAGTTGAGATTTTACCCTGGGTTTGGGGAGAGGAGGAGAGGCCTTGAGACATGGCTGGCAGTGACTTCACCACCACCTCCGAACAGTGGCACCCATACTGGTGCACTGTCTCCTTGTGCTGAATTTCTTGTTGGCTTCAGAGGCAAACCAGTCCTGTTATAGGACCTGAGCCTTCTGGCTCCTAGGGGAGGTTACTTTAGAGAGCACAGCAGAGCACTGACTGAGCAAGAGCAAAAAATACTCTGCTCCTATTAGCAAAAGTCAAACACGTACTTTGATGTGATGTGATTTGATGGATATCGTTGCAGGCTCAGAACTGCCTCACAAAGCTGTACAAACTGGATAAGATGCAGTTCCGGCAGACCATGAGGGATTATGTGAACAGGGATTCTCTCAATAATGTGGTGGATTTCCTGCATGCTTTACTGGGATTCTGCATGGAGCCAGTCACTGACAGTAAGTATAACTGGCATCAGAAACTCTCAATTGACTATTCCTAAACTGTACCCTCAAAAGAAGCCACACCCTTTTCCTTTAAAAAAGAAAAAAAATGGTAAATACTATCCTCAGAATATACAGAGCATATTCTCAGCCAGTGCAGGTCAGGGGAGTTGGATCTCTTACAATTTGACCACCCAGTGATCTCACGTAGTGATCTTGTATCATCCAGTGCCCCTGAAATTGAAGGCCTCTCTTTTGATTCATCCTACCTGTTGTTCATAGCTCTTGAAAGAAAATATTTTCATCCAACTAAGCCTCAGGCAGGAAGTTTTCTGCTTCATGACATGACCAGGCGCCAGCTGGAGTGACCTGTTTAATCCAGGGTTAATTCTGAATGGGGATATAATTGAGCATTAAAACCTGCTGTGGTGCCTCAGGTGAGGCAGTAAATAGCATGAACAGATTGACTAACCAAGAACATGAACACACAGATGCACATGCCTGCAGTTACAAGTTTGTGTGCATGTGTGTCTATGTGTATGTATACACGTTTTCTTTTTCTTTTATACGTTAGGAAAATTATTCCAGGTGCTATTAGAATAACCAAACAGTTATGCTTGGTCACTGCATGCAACAACAGTTAAAAATGTTTACAGCATAGGAATAGCTCCTCTGGAGCACTTGAGGAGTCTCATGAGTCTATTAGCCTACCTCTGATCCCAGGCATTTCAGAGAAAGCATCAAAAAGCATTATATAGTAGGCTTTTGTAAAGAAGATGCCCGTAGGAAGTTTCCTAAGTATTCATCAATTATTGACTGGCTCATGCTTTGAAGCATGGCAGCTCATGCAGCTTTTGGAAGTCTTTTCTCTCACCTAATGAAATGAAGATGTTTCTTGATATTCATATAATTGTGTAATTCTTTTTTTTGCTCTTTCTGAGAGCTTGGTCTCCTTGTGCACCTTGCAAGAGCAGCACTCCTGTAGTTCAGAAGATTTTCTTTTCATGGGTGTTGTCACTTTTCAGCCTGATCAAACATCTCTTGTCCTTTAGAACAGTAAATAGAAAAGCTGGAGGTATTGTTCAAATTTTATGACTTATTCCATACCTCTCTAAATGAGAGATGTGGATAAAAGGAAGAGAGAGTGGTCCTGAGCTTTTCAAGTCCTGTTTCATACTACAACTATTTCTGGAAAGATTTAATTCTTCTCGTTTATTTTATCCTTCCCTTCTGCTTTTTTTTTGTGGTGTGGGATTGTGAGAACTGAGCTAGGATCTTAGGTGGGGACTCGCCTTTGTCTCATGTATCTGGATCCCTTTACATGCATCTTTAAGCCATTGTTTTTTAAACTGTTCCTAACAAAGGGGCTTGCTTTTACTTGAATTTCACAGACAAGGCTGGATTTGGGAATAACTTCACCACAGTGGACAACAAGTCTACAGCCCAGAGTGTAGAAGGTATTATTGTGAATGCCATGTTCAAGTCATTGATCACTCGCTGTGCTTCCACTACACATGAGCTGCACAGCCCAGAAAACCTGGTAAGTACTTGATTCCATGTTAACAAAGTTACCTTTTCACTAGGGTGTCACCAGTGAAGGCTTTATAGTGAAGAATTAATTCAGTTTAGCCAAATCCCTTGAGCACAGCAAGCTATGCAGTCACAGTTGAAACATGATATAAATGTGATGCCTTCCTTGCATGCCTGCCTTGGGACCTGGGGACCTCACCAGGATAAAAGTTGTGCAAATTGAATTGCATTTTCCTCTCTGTTCAAGCAGCTTCTGTGGTTTGTTTTTTTGGGTTTTGTTTGTTTGTTGTTTGTTGGGTTTTTTCCCAAATGGATTAGTAGCATAGTCTGGAGCAAGGGATTAATGAACAAGACCACAACCAGCATAAATCAGCTTTCAGCAAAGTTAAAACCAGTTTACTTCATTAAGGATGTGGCCCACCCGTGACAGAGTATGTGAGTTACTGAACAGCAGTTTGGTAGTTTGCTCTTCCCAAGGTTTAGACAAACATCCAATTTACCAAGAACCTGGGGGAAAGTAAGGTGCTGCTAGTTGTTGCCTGTGTGCTGTCTCCTCAGAGCAGTCACTAGAATGGATAACATGAGCTCTCTTCCAAATCGGTGCAGAATCTAGCAGCTGCTGTCAAACCACCTCCTTTATTATCAGAAATTAGGATTTTTCATGGAAGCAACCAAGAAGCACTCTTGTGCTCCATCCTTACAGCAGAGCTGTAGAGGCACTGTAGACCAGGTAAAAGGACAGCAATCCTCTGTGAGGGAAAGGGAGAGCAAGAAGGAAAACACAATAATATCTTAAACCAGTAGAGTAGTCTGCCTATGTTCAAGTCCTCTTATTCATATGGATATTCTTCTTTTGGAATGTTTCTCAGCAGAGATTAAGTGGTGGGATGCAGAAAAACATGTGCTATTGTTGGATCTACATTAGGATCACCAAGTATAAGTTTTCCTTATAAATTGTATGTATTTCTCGACCCTATTTTAGCAAGTGTGTAAGGTGAAACTTATCTTTAAGCATAACACCATTAATTGTGGCTGTACAGAGAACACAATACGAAGAGTATATATGAAGATTTTCTGTTGTTGTGTCACTCTTTAAAGTCAATCTTGTGTTCAATATCTTATGAAAAAGAGCCCTAATCAGTATATAGATCCTACTATTTGTTTGTTTGCGTTTTTGTTGTTGTTGTTGTTGAAAGCTGGCTGTGCAGTTCCTAGCTTGAAAGTTTCAGAATAATCCAAGATCTTTCAAGAAAGTTCACAGATCAAAAATTAGGTCCTGTAAAACTGTTCGCTCCATCCCCTTGCCCTCCTCAGATATAGAGGTGATTTGCCACATCACAGATGTGTATGAATGTTCAGAACTAAAAAGAGCCTTGAGTGTAGGAGTAGGTTGGGAAATGGGTGAGTCATTCCTCTCTCTTCCCATGATGTAAAGCTCTAAAATAATTAAGAAAATTCCCAAGACACCCACTGGTTTTGAAACAAAACATGCAATTTTTTGCACTCTAATTTCCTCCCCCCCCCCCTTTAGCTTTTTTGTGCCTTTTAGGATTATGGGCTGGGTGAATGGTATAAAATAGGCTTGAAGTAATCTTTGCAGCTCCCTCATCTTGCAGCTGCTTTAGCCTCTGATACTTCTACGTCTGATGTAGCCTGTTGCAGAGCATGTTCCGTAACAGTAACACTCCTCATTGTCTGCTTCTTCTGAGTGCACTAAATGGAGTTTCCAGCTTTTGATCCTAGCCAGAAAACACAAACCCTCTACAAGGGCAAATGTAACAGACAACAGTCAGAGGAAGTAATGGCCTGCTGAAGTACCTTAGAAACTATTGATTCTCACTGCTTCTTCACAAACTGCAGACTGAATTCTTTCATTTTCATTATGTCTTGCTACTCAGGGCTTGTACTGTGATATCCGACAGCTTGTGCAGTTTATCAAGGAGGCTCATGGGAACGTATTTCGGAGAGTGGCACTCAGTGCCCTCTTAGACAGCGCTGAAAAGTTAATACCAGGAAAAAAAACAGAGGAAACAGAGCAAGAGCCAAAACCTTCTGGTAGCAAAAGGTGGGTGTCTAGAAGGGAGAAGGCAAATAATTGACTTGCATATGACTGTAAAACTACATGTACTGAACACAAATGTAGAAAGTCCAAGGGTGTGTGTGTTTTATCTTGATAGCCTATGTCAGCTCCTGATATACAGAATTGTACTGTGACAGCAGTCTCCTTTAAGATTTAATGAACTGAGACAGTAATAGATCTGCAGCAAAGTGTTAACCCTCTCATACAAGAGGCCTAAGAGGAGGCAATGGAAGAAGGCAATAGAAACACTAGGAGAATGAAAGATTAAGAGAAGTAAGAAGCATAGTGTCAGTCCCAAAACACTGTGTGGACATAGCTTCTAATGTGCATCACATCCTTGGTGTTGTTCATCTGACAGGTAAACCCTGGTATGCAAAACAAGTCCCAGAAGAAATCTAATCCTGACATGCTGATTTATCAAAAAGAAAGTTTCACTGGTGATTTGAGGCTTGTCGTATTAAAATGTTGGGAAGAGGGATTAGGGAAGTCGAAAAACTCCTAAAAACCTTAGCTTTGCTTCTAAGAACTGATGCTTTTTTCATGAATGATATATATATAGAAGCAGTAAGTTGCTAAAGAAAGAGTACATCTCTAAGGCTGCTCTGTGGCTCAGCAGCGCTGGTTTCCATGTAATGTAGGTATGTGATGACTGTGAGATGGGACATCCATTCACTTCAGCTGATGATTTATATTGTCTGTATAGATCCGAGGTGGGAAGTGTCATCATTGACAAAGGCCAGGCATCAGCTGCCCCAGATGAATGCCGTAGTTACATCTCAAGCCGCCCAATGCAAACTCCAGAACAGTAAGCAAATATTGAATTGTTTCATGCGTTACTGCCAGCAGCTTCCTTCTGGGGTTAGTACAAATGGGCAGGACAGCAAGGACTTATCTCTTTACATGGTACAAAAAATGCGTTGAGTGTCTGTTTGGGAGTTGCTAATACCATCCAGGTAACACCTATTTTCAATGCTGCCAACTGGACCCACCCTGATTTTGATGGGGAACCACCAGAGATTTTCAAATGGCAGTGCGCTAGATCTGTTAATATTTCATACTACCATAGGCATGAATAGAGTGTTAATTCCTCAGAAATGTCACGACAGCTGTTCTCCATGCTTTGTTTGTACTTCTGGGGGATGATTCTATTAATTTTCAACTTCCAAGTGGTTGCTAAGGGTCATTAATCCTCTACTGACTTCCAAGAAAGAGCCCATTCCTGACCTAACTTGGGCATGCAGTCTCCGAAGATTGTTGTGTTTTCATTATCACCACAGGTGCTCTACTGGTTTTCTTAATGAGCAAATCAACCTGTTGTTAGGCATTGCACCTTTGAAGTCTCTATTGTCCAAAGAATTATGCCATTTAATATTGAAGTAAGTTTAATCAATACCCTTAAGAATTTTAGAAAATATAAATGGCCACTGGTCCCTAAGTAACTTTGGACAAGTCATTTAACTTCTCTGTGCCTGTCAATACCTACCTTCTTGTTAAAGTGCTTCGAGACACGCTGTACGAAGACATTGCTTGCACAAGGGTCCAGAGCTCCATATTATGTATTCTCCTGCATTAACTGAGCCCGCAAAGTCTCACTGTTGCTGAGATGGGTAACACAAAGCCCTTTAGTGCTCTGCAGCAGTGCAGCAAGCTGTTCTGCTCTGAGCCCTGCCACAGCCATGGGAGATCTCAAGAGTACAGCAAAATAGGCTGTCCCCATTCCAATATGTTAATGAAAACTGTGACTTTCGCAGGTTCACAAATGGCTATCATGATGTCCAAAAGCTCTCCAGTACACATGCTTATATAAAGCACAGGTGTAGTCTTATCAATATGGGTCATTTTGACCTAAAGAAGATGATTCATTTTTCAGGTGTAGGAACTAAAAATTGGAAAGACCTGTTCAGTGGACAAGCTCCCCAGGATGGTTATTTTGTGCCTTGAACAGTATTGCGCAGGTTGTCAGACTTGATCACGTCCCACTGAGAAGAATATGTTTAGCATTCAAAATGAAACAAACCTCAAATAGAGAGGTTAGGAGGGGGCTGCAGGACAGAGGCCTCATTCCCCTGAGCATCCAATCTTCACTGAAATGGAATTCATGCTCTGCATTCCTTTTCTTCCAGTGATGAGCAAATCCAAGGGGCTGTTCTGGGACGCAAAGACTTCTGGCGAAAGATGTTCAAGTCACAGAGTGCAGCGAGTGATACCAGTAGTCAGTCTGAGCAGGACACATCCGAGTGCACCACTGCTCACTCTGGGACCACCACAGACAGGCGTTCCCGCTCCCGCTCCCGACGAATCTCCCTTCGAAAGAAACTCAAACTCCCCATAGGTAAATGTATGTCTCTTCCTGTTCTATATACATATTGCATGGACAGATAAACATGGATAGATATATTTGTCTTAAGAAATATTGCAATACAGTTCCTTATTGTCCAAGTATAATGTATATTCTCCCGAGGGAAACGCTGCTCTTTCCATTTTACAGATGGGGAACTGAGGCAAAGGGAAATGTAAGCAATTTGCCAAAGGTAACACAGGAAATCTGTGGCAAAATAGAATACTGAATCTGTGCCTCTAAAGTAGTAGGCTAGTACCTTAATCTCACGATATTTTTCCTCCCTGAAGCAGAGAAATATTCCAAATAGCATGTGATAGACAAAGAATATATTCCTTACAAGTCCCTAGAGCCAGTCTTGCATGGTAGTTAATACATGTAACATCAAAAGGTTGCTTTCCCCTTTCCTCTCTGATTTTCCCATACCCTAGCATGGCCACTCTGGAGAAATATGCTGCAATTGCTAATAAATAAGATTCTGCTTGGAAGCACTTTCAGAATTGTCCTGAGTGGCTTATTCTGCAACAGGGAACTGGCTGAAGCGCTCCTCCCTCTCTGGCCTGGCTGATGGGGTGGAAGATCTGCTAGATATCAGCTCTGTCGACCGTCTGTCTTTCATCAGGCAGAGTTCCAAGGTAAATGTGTCAGGCTGGATTGCAGAGAGCTTGGAAAGACATAATCTGGCTGGTTTTAGCTGTCAGAGGAAATATTCTACTCAACATCGACATTGCAGCCAATGAGACTCAGTCACAGAAGTCTTCAGAGTAGAGTACCTGGCGAATTTGACATCAGACTTTTGCGGCTCACGGTGAAGACTAGGCTAAACCTACACTGTCCTTGTCAGTCTGCCTTGATTCACTGAGAGAAATGCAAGCTCTGTCAACACACTTAAGATTTAATTGTTGGTCACATTTCTCCTTCCTTCTTTGTGCCTTTACAGCCTGTTGCGAAAGACCAATCCTTTAAGCAGAAAGCTTAAAAGATGAAGTGCTTCAGCATACATAAATCTGTGCAGACCCACTTGTGTTGCTATGGCGATCCACACTGTTGTAGATGCTTTATGTCTAAGCAAGGAGGACCAAGAGACAGTGGTACCACGCAGCCTGACCCAGCCCTCTGTTTTTGCACAGGTGAAGTTCACCAGCGCGGTGAAGCTGTCAGAAGGAGGGGGGCCAGGAGGTGGCCTGGACAATGGGCGAGATGAAGAGGAGAATTTCTTCAAGCGTCTTGGTAAATGGCGCACCTGCCGAAGACACCCATCCAAGCTTCATCACACAGAAGAAAAAGATGGTTAGAAATCAGGGTTCTCGTCTCCTTTTTTCTTTCTTTTTATATTTTTTTAAAATCTCTTTCTTTCTGTATTTTGCCCCTTTCCCCTTTTTCCTGCTTTCTCCATAGTTTTTGTATCCATTTCAGCCTTCTCCAACTTTTTAGTCTTTGTAACTGTTTTCTTTCCCTTCCTTCTTTCTTTTGTTTTGACTTAGAAAAAACTCTAGTATTAAGTAAATTTTTAAAAAAAATCAAGACTATCCAAATAAATTATGCAAATACAACATTTTGGCCTTTAAAATCAAATTGAATTTGATCAATACACTTGAAAAATTAATGCTTGCTTCAAAGCTTGCTTTCAGTTCAAAATTAGGTGTGTAAATATTTCATTGCCTAATATAACAATGGGTGTTCCATCAGGTTTTTGGTTTTTTTGGTTTTTTTCTTTCCCAATTCGTGACCATTTGACAGTTTTAGCAAAGATCAGCACAGAAATGGAAAACCCTGCACAAACCTTGTTATAATTATCTCTTTTCTTCTGTGTTTGCATGTCTAGTGTCTGCATACCATTCGTTAGGGATCCTGTCCCTTCTTCTTAGCACACAACATAATAGTAACAACACTACTTTTCCTTTCCACAAAAGTATATTTAATTGCAATGTATTTTCAAAATCAGCAAAGTTTGAAAAGTGCCTTTATGAATAATACAAAGTCATGATATATTCTGGTTTAAAATGTCATGTAGCCATTCACATGCTCATGTCCCCAGCTCAGAGCTCATCCTTGTTGTCAGGGAGACAATCTTGTATCTTGAAGTTCTCTTACTGTTTTTTCAAGAAAACGTAACCTGACTCCCAAAAACACACAAAAAGTAGATTTTATTTTTGACCATGATTTCTGTAGCTTTACAGTATGTTACATTCTCTGACATTATGGTTTTTATTTTCTGACATTACACTTTGGCACTGCATTGTATGTATTTCACCATCATCTGTCACAGACCTGCAGTGTAATGCATGTAAGGCATTCTTCAGGCAAGTGATTCTAACACATATGAGTGTATCTTGCCAGTGTAAACTAGTCATCGTTCTACCACTGCAGAAACACTGATGGTGGTTTTCAACTAGATCCTAGATGAAAAGTGATTTTCCTTTAGAAGGAGAATGCATCAGCCCAGCAGCTTCTTGTAGCTTGGTAGCTGAAGGTGAATATCCCCACAATGGAAGGAACTGCATTGTGTTCTTCATCTACTACTTCGTGCTGAAGTAGGTATGAAGTACTTCCACCATATTTTCTCCCAGCTCTTACTGGGAACAGAGAAGGGACAGTGAGATCTTTATAAACTGCCACAGCTGTTTCTACAGTGCTCATGTGAGATGTCCTTCGTGTTTTCTTGTAGGAAATAGGTTTTTCTCCCTCTTGCTAGTGCTTATTTTATGCCACTGTGAGTTTGCTTTTGCCTAGAGTGCCCGTATTCTTGATTTAATGGCACAGATTTAGTCTTGGCCCCGTAAGCATCAAAAGCCTTCTTCACAACATGTGGCACATCTTATGTCTATACAAAGCTCAGATGACACATTAGTGTGGCTGTTTGAATGTTGGAAGTGTTGTCCATATTTCAGCCTTCTTTGAGTAACATCAGAATTTATGTAATTAATGAAGAGATCTTGAAACATCTTTTACATGCCAATGAGAGAAGAGATGTATATGACACATGCTTGGATTTGACATATGCCTGCATTAGAAATACCACAATAAAAGTGATGCAATGGGTTAAAGACAGAGACCAGTGAATGATAGTATGAGAAACATGCAAATTGTCTAGTGATGTTGATGCGGAGGGTTGGGCTGCTGCCTGATCCCTAACTGAAGCAGAGGCAGAGTATTTAAAACTTATAAGGCAAAGTGTGACAGTTAAGGAAGTTGTATCACCATGTCCACAAGGATCTCAGGTGTGCAATGAAAACCACATACCATTAGCAAAAATATTAGAGTAGTTGTACATGCCTGTGCGCGTACATACTTGTATGTGTGTAGTGAAATCAATGTGAGGCCTTTTCAGGGTGGGATGGCTTATAACACAGTAGAACAGTAATGTTATAGAGGGCCTTCAAATTTCCAGTGCTTTTGTATCTTCCATAAAGATCAGCAGATTTTCTGTGCTTATGGAGAAGACAATAAAAGCCTGTTGAAGGTGGATGAGCACACTATTAAATCACTCAAGGTCTGACCCTATAGCACGGTTTTGGAACCTATTTCTGCCTCCCCATTCTTGCCATTCACAATGCTATGCTATTACTTTGCTTACGCTTTTTTCATGTGGTGTTTCCTCTTGTGTTTTTGGGTTTTTTAACATAGTAGACCAAATTTAAGACAAAACTGAGAGAGGATAAATACACTACAGCAAAAAAACCCCAATAAAATGTAGAATAATTTGTCACATCATTTATGAATTGTAATCTTCATTGTGATTATCATCTAGACCACTGGAAATCGTGTTGGATATGTATGTAAGCATACGTGTGTGTGTGTGTGTGTATCTGTATGTGTGCATATGTATACATATATATACACATAAATATATGCACATTCATGCATAAAAAATGTTTATTTTAATTATCTTTTTACTGATACTAAGAAAAAAGCATATATACAGAAGTGAGTTACAGTATGTTTACATAAGACCCTTAACGTTCCTTCGGGCACTCACTGAAGACATTGTGAGCAACTGTAGAAGTTGCCAAGGTGTTGAAGGCACAGCAGCACGGGCGAACCACAGCACATGCTTGCTCCGATGGGTGATCTTGCATTCGCACAGGAAGCAGCTGTGAGGGCAGGAGCTTGGGCATCCAGTGTCTTCCTATGGTAGGAAATGGTCTCTGCTCGCTGGGTGAGATTTTTGCAGGGCTGAGCTGCGTTAAGATTAAGCCAGTGAGGGCTTCCCTGCTTACAGCAAGGCTACTCCAGAATGGACATAGTGGGGGACAGTCATCAGCTGCCTCTGAAGGATTCTGTTGCACAGCTTCAAGAAAGTACAAAGCTGGGACTGCAAAGGACTGCAAGGGGCTCTAGTGATAGACTGTAGGTAGCACCCGTGAGCCCAGATGGACAAAGCCTCTGCTAGTTCTTTAAGTGGGGGTTAGGAAGATGCCTTAGGTTTGCCTTTCTGTATCAGAAAGTCAAGTTTCTGTTATCTCATACAGGCATAGCCCTAACAGGGCCCTGAATAGGAAACATTTGTTTATACCTCCAATGAGTTAGTGTTACAACAGCCATAGCAGAAAGGTTCAGATAGCATGCCACAGGCTATAAGGAAACAGGAGGAGTTGGAAGAAAAGGGTGTTTGTGCCTGCTCATTTATGTAAGTGTTCTACCTGTTCTTTCTACTTTATGTGTTCATGTGTTCCATTTTGAAAAAGTATTTCCCAACATAGGAACATATTGTTTGCTGGAAAACTATGTGCAGCTTCACTGGAGACAAGAAAGTCACAGATATCATAAAGAAGCCTGTTGAAATTTGATTTACCTCTGTCCTCAGGGGAAAAGTGAATATCTACATTGTCATTTTCTGTTGTGACTATTGTTTGTGGTACATAAGTGCTTTCCAAGTAATTCTGGGGAGTGCAATCTTAAAACAACTTTTCAGCCATTCTTCTTTCCTGAGGAAGAAGTCCCAAAGTCCTATAGAGCTGATGTTTTGCCTCTTGTCTTTCAAATCCATGTTTAATGCCAATCTTGAATTCTCCACTCAGTGTTCTCTTCAGTTCTTTATCCTGCAGTATTCTGTAAACTTTTGTACTTTCAGATGTAAACAGGAAGGGTATTATGGATAAAGATAAAAAGCCCAGAAGCTGACTATTCTTATTTTGACCAGCCACCTTGGCCTTGAAACTACTTTCCTGAATTTTCATCTGTGTCATTCTACCACTCTCAACTCTGGGTACTGACTGTGTAATGATCTTCTGCTTTCAGAAGTGTTCATTCCAATTGGCAATGGGATTAGTTGATTTATCATTTGAACTCTATACATGCTTGAAAGAAGACCTGGAGTGGGGTGCTAACTTCATTTTCAAAAGGAACTCTTATTAGGGAGCTAATATATCTTATTAGGGCACAAGACACTTCAGGGGAGAGAGGCTGGAATGCTGATCATATGTAGGAGTTGAGTCCAGTCTCACTTTGGGTGTTCTGGTAATTGCAGAAGATGTATGCCTAAAACAAAGGACAGTATTTAACTTCCACATAGAACATTTCCAATATTTGCTGCTGATTTTTCTGTCCTAGTAGATGATATATTACTAAATTGATACATGATGAATAAGGTTTATGCATACTCCACTTTAAGGTAAATTTAGGGGCAATAGAGAAGCAAGATAGGAGATTATTTGGGAAAAATAGACAGTAAGCAAGATGATCTGTGTTAAAAAGGTGGGGAGGACGGGCCATATCCTGATTCACCTATGTTGGAACAGATCCTGAGCTTCCACACTGAGTATGGTGGAATTGTTTTGGGCAGATATCAGTATGATCAAGTCCAGAATCTGTAGCTGTACACCTATTTCGTGGAAGTCATTAATATTGTAAAAATGCCCCTGTTATCTTCAAGATAGTGCATCAAGGTGAGGAAGGGGTTTAGACCAAGGCTGTACTCATCAGGATTTTTTGTTCCACTATTTTTATTGGTGAGAGACCGTGTTCCCTTTTCCCTACCCCTCCCTGCATCCCCTCTGTACTCTCTACCTCTTTAGGTTGCCATAGCTTTGATGATCACTTGACCTCCAACCAAGAAGGAGGAAAATCCAAGAACGTTGTGAACCTGGGAGCAATCCGCCAAGGCATGAAGCGCTTTCAGTTTCTCCTGAACTGCTGTGAACCGGGCACTATCCCCGATGCCTCCATTTTGGCAGCAGCCTTAGATCTTGTAAGTCATTTGTTGGTGTATTTTTACCTGCTGAGTGAGAGCATGTGCATACGTGGTGGTCCGTTGTCATTCACTAATGCTGTTCATGCCCGCACAGAAAGCAGGTAAAGCATCACAGCAATGCCAACGGGTGGTGCTGTTATTAGGTGGAGTTTTAACATCTGTGACTGGATGAGTATTCAGACAAAATGGATCTCTTTTTATTAGATGGCTCCCCATAATTAGATTATTGCCAGCGCAAAGCTTTTATTGTCAGACTTCAACTTTTGCTCACAGCCATTCTGCTTCTAGTGTCAATAATAATCTACAGAATAAGGACTGAAGACTGGATAACTACCTGGAGAGGCATAGTAATTCCACTTAGGAGTTCTGATGGAGTTATAAATACATTAGGCAACACTGAACTATTAGTCACCAGTGGAAAAAACTTCAAATGTCAGAGTGTGCATGCTTTTAAATGCAGATATTGCTAATTTGCAGATCCACCTCACAGAAGTGACACAATTCAGTCCCTCCTTCCTGACACTGTGTCTCCTCTGTAGGTCCCTCTTTCTTTTCCTTGCAGCTGCTATTTTTTCAACAGTCCCTTCCATTTCTAAAGCAGTGGCCTTCAGCCTGTGGTTCACGGGCCAGTGGGGCTCTCTGAGGTGCGTATGTGACAAGCACAGAGTGTGACAAATACAGCTATGAAAAGCCAGACAGTTATTAGTACCTTCTCTGCACAGTGCTCTTCTGCTTCCTTCCATAAGTGTTTGGATGTCTACAAACTGAAAGAGGTTGAAAGCCACTGCTCTCAGAGCATCTACATCCTCTCTATCCCTTTGTCTTCCCACTCCCCACTTCTCGCCTCTTTGGCTGCCATGCCATTTGTGCTCCATATTCAGTTTTTTTGCTCGCTGCTGGGGATGCCAGGCTGATGGGCTTTCCCATCCTGCTAGTGCTGTGCCCTGAGCTGTGCTGCCTTGCCTGCTCCATAGTTGTAGGGATGATACACTGTGCACCACTCCTTTTTATGTTCTTCTTAACCTTGCATCCTTAGGCTGCCAATTCAATCAAGTCTGCATTAATACTGGCCCAAAGTCGTTCTTGCTATCAGTTCACATCTAGCTCTACTGTTTGGACTTCTCCCTGTCCATCTTCCAGTAGACAGGTGTTCTCTTCATTAGTTCCCACTCTTTCTGTTGGAGATTGTTGTCCCTCTGGCTGGAAGCTGTGGAAGCAGTGGCTGATAGGGAAGCCTGTCTCATGCTCTCACTGTCAGAAGTCCTACCAGTCAGGTCTGGAGTGAGCTGAGGAGGTGGCTTGTGGAGCTGGTCACTCCTGCTGGGTATGCTGCACAAAGACAACTTCATTCTTCCGGGCTGCCACCCCACTGGGACTGCTAAACTAGGACAGGGAATGTAAGGTGCATGGGCAGGAAGGAGCTCATTGCTGACAGGTATGTCACTAAGATCCTTCTGGAGATGCACGACTCTGCATGCTAATAAATCACATTATAAAATGGGGGTTTGGCAATTAGTCCCTATTGTCTGTAAATGACTTAATTATTTTTCACATTTGCCAAACGGTTAAGCGACAGACCAACTTACTCTGTGCCCATATATGAAGTCAGCTGAAAGCTACCGGTCAGAGTGAACTATTTGAAGATGTCTGTTCTGACATCCAGAGCCTGCTTTTACAAAATAGAGTTTGAAACTGTTTCCTTTTTGCTGAATGATGCAGAAAGCTTTGGTATCAGAATTTCTAAAAGATCTGCAGCTAAAGATGAAAGAAGCCTTGTTCTAATGACAGACTTCGGAGACTCCTTACGAGTAGCCACTCAGCTGGCATTTTGTCTACAAAGTAGTGGAGGTATGTGGAAGCTAAGAAGTTACAGGCACTGCAGGTTTCAAAGATGACAGCTCGTTATCTCAGTATTGCTTAATGGCAAGGTATGCTGTTATGGAAAATTCCCACACAATAGAGCACACCCAACAGAAAACATTCTGTGTTTTTTACTTCTGTTTCAGGCTTTTGAAGCAATACTTTGAATGAGGTTTGATGCAAATTAAAATCTTCTTAAGTCATTTTATCCAGCATAGTTGCTATGGCAACCTTTAAAAAATGAAAGGGAAACAGCTCCAGTTTCCATTCTTTCGTAAACTTTTTGAGGATGCTTTTTCACACAGATTTTCGAAATTCCATTCTTACACCAACTTCAAGATCTTTGATCAGTCTGGATGTTTATACAGGTTTGCCACAGTGATTTAAGGAAATTAGAACAGTGAATCAAAGGCTGCATCCTTATGGAGGTAATTATTTATTTATATATTAAACTGAGTATTGCCTTAGGTGTAGAAACTATGTTTTAACATATTTTCCTAGAAGCATCATCCATCCTTGACCAGATTTTATAAAGCTACAATGAATTTATGGCTTTGCAAATGTTCAATGACAATGGATAATATGTTGCAGACAGTTTCATCTTTATGTCACCAACTTAAATCCAGACTGGGCAATAATAAAATTGCTTTTCTTTCCCTTTTTAAAAAACTTTGGAGGTTGAAAGGCAAGTAACATGATATTTCAGTTTGTGATCGAGTGTCTGCAGAGTTCTAATAAACAGCTGTGTAGTACTGTATAAAGGTGTTATCTAAAGTATCCTAATTAGACTAGTGTAAATGACTCCAGTGGGGATATATAAGCTATCCTTTGACCAGTTTAGCAATGTGTGACACCTGTCACCATTACAATTCTCCAATAAGATGTGTGCACTGATCTGTTCTAACATGTAAATCTCTTACCCTTGTTGAAATGCCATAATGGCACTGCTTTATGGCAGGGTTGTGTTTGAGAGGACCTACTCAATGTTGGGTTTGCAGAAGCAGTGTCGAACCTGTAAGAATACTTGCCAGTATCCTGACTCCACCCACGGCCTTAGTCAGGCTCTATTCTTCCCATGTCTCTGTTTCCATAGCAGAAATATTTGTCCATAGGAGGGCATATGACCTGGAACAAAATCAGAGATTGCTCCAAACAGGTCCTTAGCATAGATGACTGGAAACAGAAGCAAACAGCTGTGTCGTGGATTGTACTTGACCACTTTTAGATATAATCAGAGAGATTTGAACTAATGTTTTTGAGGCAACTCTCCAAGGTATTGGTTAATAATTTACTCGTGACCTGTCTTCATATAGCTGCTAAGCTATTTCTCATGCCAGACTTATCTTGGGGCTAGACAAAGCAGAGCTATCCAGTCAGCATCTTTTGACAGTACTTGAATTTAGTTTATTTACTCTTAAAAGTAGATTGCACTTTTAAAAGTTATTTTGCACTTTTTTTTTTTTTTCTTGAAGAGATTGGTGGGAATGAATTTTTGTTCAAAGTGCCTTGTGGAGTACAAGAAGGGGCACAAGAAAATTGGCACTGGTTGATTAGTCTTATTAAACTCATTTTCCTTGAAAACAAAACTGGACCTAAATGCTCTGCAGTCATAAAACTCTGCAGAATCAGCTTTACACGAACAGTAATGTATTGCTGTAAAATTCCTAACCCATTCTGTATTTGGTCCCTCCCACCCAGGTCATCACTTGTTATTAGCACCAATCGGGTTATCTGTTGAAAAGCTCCAATGGGAGTACTTGAAATTTTGTTAAGAAAATGGTGTATTCTTATTAATGAACAATTTTCAAATTGATACAGTAGGTCAAATGTTAAAAGTGGACTTGTGAACAGTTTCACAGCCACAGGCAAGCTTGTGAGAGTATTGCTGCTGTGTTAAGTTTTGACAGTGACCATGGTAACTTGTGTTCTTTTCAGCTATGCATCACCTGCCTGATTCATTTCTCTCCATTTGTGATGTGTTTCTCTGTGGTGTGAATCCATCCCTGTCCATTCTGTCACATCTTCATCTTTCTCTTGCTGCTGCTTCAGGTTTCTCTGAGCCTCAGGTAAGCAATCACAGGGAGCTTGTGCCCCGTGATGTTCAGAAGGTCCTCCTTCATGCAGGAGTCTTTCAGTGATTTTTAGTTTGGAACTCCTGCTCCTCCCTTTTATCCCCCATGCTACATATCCTCCTTTAGTTATAGTAGTTGAGTGCATTCATAATGTTTACAACACGCATCTTTACAAGATTCCTATATGCTAAGAAATTGTGACTTTACCAGTGGTAAACTAAAACAGGAGGAGACTAAGGATGGGGCTTAATCTTTTCCTGTATGTCTCCATGGTTAAGGTTCTACTCTGAGAGAATAAAAGAATAAAATCTCACCTATTCTGTGTTCTGTATTGCATGTGAGAAAGAAGTAAGTAGTAATGGTTTTTCCTGGTGCTAGATATTAGTTTTGTTTCTGCTTGTCAATGAGTGTCTGGTTTCAGATTTCTGCCTTCCTTGTCAGAACATTGGGCCAGCTTTAGTGTTCCTATTCAAGAGAATTGCAAAATTATTTCTATTTTCTTCCAAAATTGGAATAAAATATGAGCAAAAAGCTGCAACAGGATGTTGTGTCAGGAAAAAATTAACATATATTTTCTTGTTAATGAAGACAAAACACGATCTTTTTCTTTTATTTTGCCAGCCCCCTAAGAGGCTTGACTTTTTTCAGTGCTGTTGGTAGTGACTTCTGGTTGTTAAGTTTAGCTGCAGTACAGAATTTCTTAAATCTATCGCCAAACCTTCGGAGCATTGATCCAAAATTTCTTGCTTTCAACTTTTGATTAAAGCACTACTGGAGGCACTATTTAATAATGTTCTACAGACCATCTTCCATGGTCTCAGGACCCGTCTGTTATTTATGGACCACAGATGAGGAACCTCCCATATAAGTAGATGCCGATCTGTTTAAATTATCTCGTTAAAGCTGTCAGCATCTGAATGTGGGAATACATGTTTGTGCTCTGTGAAATCTCTGTTAGGGAGCCTTTCAAAGCTAGCTCGTAAACTGTGAACATTGTTGTATTCTTAGTTTTACAACCTGCTGTGCACAGGTGTTTTTGCTAGTGAAAATTACAGGAAGACAGGTGGGAAAGTAAATGGAAATGAGGAAAACCATTTGCTTTTAGTCACTTTCCATGTCTGTGAAGATGTTATTTTTGCAGTTGTAGACTTCTGGGGAGAAAGCTTCTTCCTGAGTCTAAGCTACCCCTTAGGAAACAAATTATAGTGTCCATTTTTGAAGGTATTTTGAGAGTTTCAGAAGCATTCTTTATTGGTCTAACATGGATCCTGCTGGGTGATTTAACACAAACTAAGATACACTCAATATCATTTATCCCATTAAAGAAAAGTGCTCTTCCAAGCTGGGGGCAGGAGGATTTTCCTCTGGAAAATAGTGAATCACTTCAAGACTCAGCTTCCCAATGTTGCTTCAGTACTAAACTGTCTGATGCTTGCTAAGGCCATTGAAGTTAGGCCAACGAAATTTTATTGACTTATGCCAGAAATGGATTCCACTCTCCTTGTTTTAAGTGCAGAATAGCACTCTTCCTAGTTTCAGCAAGCCTCCATTCATGCTGCCACCCCCAAGATACACAGGCAGAACGTAACATGACAAATGCTAGGATTCATGTGGCCGTGCTGACATTTGCACTTGCAATATTTGCAGCCTTACTAGTGAAAGTGAAAAGAAAACTGGAGTCATTCCTTCAGTAACAGTGATAGATGCACGCGTCTGCTTTTTGGCAGCTACGCGGTTCCTGAAAGAAAGCATTAGAGGGCTACTCATACAACGTTGTTTATAAAGTGGCTCTTTCTGTCCCTCTAGTGGTTCGACTAAGCATAACTGTTCAGCGTTCGTGAGCCTTGGTTTTATTAGCTCAAGAGGTGAGACTCACAGCAGAGATCTTGGTTTCAGATTTTGATGAAGAGATCACTCAGTCTGTGTGACTCCATGGCAAGCTTGCAAAGCAATTGATTAAAGCACAAAATCCTCTAATGTTCAGAGAGTTTTTCCAATGTATCTGTATTTAAGGTGATTTTTTGCAAACGTTTCAGGAAGCTCCTGTAGTGGCGAGAGCAGCCCTGTTCCTTGAGTGTGCACGCTTCGTTCACCGCTGTAATCGTGGCAACTGGCCTGAGTGGATGAAGGGCCACCATGTGAACATTACTAAGAAAGGCCTGTCTCGCGGACGTTCTCCTATTGTGGGCAACAAAAGGAACCAGAAGCTGCAGTGGAACGCAGCTAAGCTCTTCTACCAGTGGGGAGATGTAAGTATTTGTTTCTCTTCCACTTACATTAAAAAATACACCAAAATGTAAAGGTAATTGGATCCCATGCAGAATTTTGTTTCCAGTAAAAACTGGACTCATAAGCCTCCCTTCCAACTTGCACTTCACAGCCTGCCAAGGATCAGCTCTTCTCCAAATGGAAACAGAATTTGCTAGGACATAACAGTGTCCCCTTCCCTCCCCGGCCCTGACCGTGTTCCCTCAGAGGATCCATTTGGTCCACTCTCCTGTTCCCAGCACTTGACATGTGTGAATGTCTAAGGAAGAGTAAGAGCAGGGGTGTGATACTACTTGCTTTTTTCTAGCTTCCAAATATTTTTAGCCTAGGGCTGCTTGAGCTAGACATGGTACTGTATTATTTAGTGATGGATTTCTCTTTGACATATTTACTGAGCCTCTCTTTGAACCCATACAAACTGTTAGCACTCATCCTTCTTTGGCAAGATATTCTACAGGGCTACTAAATGACATCAAAAGAACTGCCTCCATTTGTTTTAAGCTTGGCTTCTTCAAGTTTTATTTGATGATGATCTCTTACCATACATGAACTAGGTGTTTGCCCTGTCAGTGCCACTTGCAGTTTCCTTGGAAACCCACCAGGTTATACCGGCTGAAGGTCTGACATTTATTCCAAATCATTTCACACAACTCAAAATAGTTGGAGAAGTTCCCTTAACCTCTGTGGTGTCTGTTTATGTGGAAGTGAGCTTTATACTTTTCAGCTCTTTTCACAAAATCAGATATTTTTACAATGAGCATCATGATAAAAAAAACAAACAAAACAAACAAAACAACCCATAAAATGCAAGGCTCAGGGGGGAATTTGAAAATTCTGCAGTCTTGGGGTACTTACACAAGTCAGGCCTGTTTTGCCAATTATCAAGCCTAGCATAAAGGACACAGATGCATAAAGATGAACCAATAACCAAATTGTATTTGTTATAAAAGGGTCAGTACATGGGTGAGCGCTGGGGGTACAAACAAGTCAGATTATACATAATTGACAGCAATCCCACTGACCCAACAATGACACTGCACAACCAACAATGGAGGGAATAAATGGTGAAATGCAGTCTCCCATAGAAGGGACAGGAGACAACCAAGTCAACAAACCAAATACATAAGACCAAGGAAGCCACACACTGAATCTCTACACAGCCCACGTTTACAAAAGCCAGACCTGACTGGAGCCCAGTCCCAGGGAGGCCGGAGGTCCCTCCCCAACAGGGAACTCTGCACAGTGCATCCACCTCACAGACAGACACTGCCCCTCCTGCAAGGGGTCCCAGCTTTTATCCCTCAGTGGGACACCTGACCTTGGGTTACTTAATGGGGGACATCTGGGGTCATTTACCCAATGGCTCTGTCTGCAAGGCCGGCACCACCCTGGAGGGAAGCCTAAAGGCAAACTCACCCCCCCTTTGGGAAGGGCTGTGAGAATGACCCATATGTCAACCTTAATTTGGGGCTTGGGGTTGAAACCCCAGCACTTCAAGGCCAAAAGAGCCTTACTGACCTGTATTCTCCTAGGTTGAACCAACACATGCTTCTCAGTGGAGCACATTGTTGGGAGCCTTGAGCTAGCGCTGTCCATGTCAATATATTCCCACTGTAAGATGCAACCCAGGGGGAGAACCTAGCTTGGGTCTGAGCATCCAAGCTGATAAGCTTTGTCTCTTGGTAGCTCTCCTCCTTCCATTTCTGAAGCTAACTTAGGGAGTGCTACCTGGGCACCTTACTCTGGTACGTCTCAAACACAGGTGACTATCTTAATAACAGCACAAATATCAAAGTCCTTAAAAAAGTACATAGTGAGAATGTATTTGCTTCTATGTTCCATGAAGTCACCACTTTAGCCTGGCTCCTTTGAGAACACCTTTCAAGTGGAGAATATAGGATTATACAGTCCTTGTATTTTTGCATGTGTTGCTGACAGTCAGGACTGTCTGTCTCTGTAGACTCTGTGCTTCTAGATGTTCCTTTTTTTCAGATTCTGACAAAAATGGGAGCAAGCAAGTCAGTAACTATTAGAAGCCGGTTAAATTCTCCCTCAGCTGCCATTTTTAGAAACTGAAATAGCTTTAGCTGGAAAAAATCCAGGAAAGTTTTCTTTTTGAAATGTTAAAGTACCACCACATGATGCAAAGTCACAAGAAAGGAGCCAGGGAAATTGAATGGCAGGCAATTTAGCATAATTCTTTTCCCCTTAACTTTAATGGCATCACAAGACTTATCTGGATGCATTCTCCATACTAAGAATAGTGTGTGTTTGCTAACTGCTTAGGAACATCCCAGAAGGGAAAAGCCTTCCTTTTACTTTACTGTAAGGAAGGAGAAGATTTGGAGAGTAGTCTTTACAGTGCAAATTTCTTCTCTTTTTACTGCAAGGTGTCCTGCTGCTCAGTAATATTTCTGTTTCTTCTCACTGGAGGCTAGGACAGTATAGTTACCCACAGCATCACTGGCCCCCGAACAGACTCATAACTCAGGACTGGTCTGCGCATAGCACTGGTGAGGTGCAGTTTCTTTGTGTCTTCTATGTTGAATGCTGGGCAAGGCTAGTCCTCTGGCAGTTCTTTTCCTCCCAGAAGCTGTTTCAGATGAAGCTGACTGCAAGCATAAGCAGCAGCCACTAGCCAAGCCTGTGGGGCTGAGACCCTGCAAGCTGTGCTCCTTAGGTGGCTGCTTTTGTTGGCCCTGATCAGATTCCAACCAGATAGGCTGAACTGTGAGGACAAACAGCTTTCTGTTGCTGTAGTAGAGGCCCCTGATGTAGAACACACGACTGTTTCTGTGTGTTAATCTGCCTGTTTCACCGTGGGTAATATCAGCATGAAGGTCGGAATGACTGTGCACTCACAGAGTTCCCAAGCAGCTCCAGTACCAGGAAGATGGGCTATGTCATCCAGCCCATCTCTGCCTCCATGCCACCAGATCCTTGTCAACACCACAGCACACCATCCTTGCTGTGTGGTGACAGCAGAGCTGCTGCTCTGGAAGGAAGACTCTTGGACAAAGAGAAAAGAATATATTAGTCTCTGAATGCACTGAGGCCTTGTTCTGGTTTTGTTGTTTTGTTTTGTTTTGTTTTTTTTCTTGCAGTAAATAAGGCTGGAAATTTGTGCTAATTGTGGGTCCTTGCTTGTCCATCATTGCTCACTAATTATGATATACAGTGCTATTGTCAAAGTTTAGTGAGACCAAGAATGAATGTAAAACCTTTTTTCCCCACTCAACTCCTTTAATTCAGTCTCCCTAAGAGACATCGGAGAATAACAGTGGTAAACCCTTTCCACATGAAGTGGGATTTGGACAGCCCATAACAGTGATAAACCTATTAAATCAAGCAATCTCACTTGTTAGGCTGCCTTCTGAAATAATATAATGTTAAATCTGTTCTGATCACGTTAGTCTGTCACTTCCTTTGACTTCTTCTGTTAAGAGGCATTTTCTTTCAAAGTGTGGCATGCTCTCTGTGGATGCTCTCTTTCTGCTAGGAAAACCAAGCATAATTCATGCAGATGATACATGTTAGGAATTCAATGCTCATTAGGTAGGAAGATGTGGGATTGTGTATGATTGCTTTAATATTAGGGTGGACAACACAGCATAAATTATATGTGATAAATTACTGCTTTGTGGAGAGGCATGCTGAACATGTCTTCCTTTAAATGCCTGAGAGACGTGAAGTTTGTTTAGCAATGTGCAGGCTCACAGCTGAGATTGGCAACTATTTGCATCAGTTTGCAAACCACAGCAATACCACCTTATTCTCTTTGTGTAGCAGAGGCGACCCCTCTTCACTGTTGCTAGATTTCACAGGAACTGCTTGATAGCAAGGAAGAACAGCCATAATAATTGACTGTTTATGTATTTCTGTGTCACTTCAGCCAAGACAGGAAAATTATATGGTGCTGGCATGACCATCAGTTCTGACTTGTAAAAGATTCAGAAATCCTCTTTATTATCTTTATCTGAAACTATCTCAAAATGAAAAATGGCCAAATGGCAAGTACTGATGAAAACTCAGTAATGAAACACATTTCGTCCCTAGAAAAGTGATGATATCACAGGATAAAGTTTTTCATACTTGTCTGTGTTCTCTTCACCTACCTGCAGCAAAGAAAATCAAGAAAATCCTTAAGAGCTCTGAAGTCTCTTAAAAGGAAAGCATTCTTCTTGCTAACACACCCTTATCTTTAGCTTTGCTGACAGCACCATGAGGGCCATTTACATGCTGATAATGATTCTGGCAAACAGCCACAAATAAACAATCAATGCCCTTCTGGAGCATGTAACAGTATTCATTAGAAATCTGTCTGTCTGTGTTCTTTACATGGATCCCCTCTACAACATTACCCATGCACCTTCCCAGCTTTTACAAATATATTGTCATTTTGGAAAGTGCAACAGGGACTCTCTCCTTTAAAGATCGAAGCAGGCCTTCCCATGAGCATTCAACAGTTTTGTGGAAGAGACAGGAACTGGATTTCTAAGTCACAGGATAGTTTCTTAAACAGAAGACATACATTCTCAGTGAAAAGGCTTAGCAAAAATCTGGTACGCATATATCAAAGGAAAAAGAAAAGTGGAAGAAATTCATACAAAATAGTGACCTAATCTCCTCCTGCCTGTCATGTGCTGGTTTGTTGGGGTTTTTTTTGTTGTTTAAGCAAATCTGCAAAAGCTTTTCATCCTGAAGTTCTGTGAAATTTGACAGTGTTTGCAAATTTTGATTGAAAAAAAGGGGGGTATAAATTGTGATTTTGATAGCAATTAATCTTTGTCATCCCTTTCTTTACAGACAGTAAAATTAAAGCCAGGATACTCTGTTCTGTCTGGAACATCTCCACAGCCTTCATGGGGCACAGCCTTCAACGACCAGTGAGTTGGGCTGAAATTCTAACCTCCTCGTGCTGTCTCTTTCTCTGTGTCTGCAGGCAATCGGTGTCCGCCTCAACGAGCTGTGCCATGCTGAGAGTGAGAGCCCTGCCAACCTGCTGGGCCTCATTTATGATGAGGAGACCAAGAGGCGCCTGAGAAAGGAGGATGAGGAAGAAGACTTTTTAGATGACAGTAAGGAGACTCCCTTTACTACAAGAACCCCCGCTTGTAAGAACCTCTGCTTTAGGAGCACTTAATTTTTCTTCTCTTTTCATCCTCTTGCCACCCAGCTGTATTTTCCAGTCCCTCACCTTCACCCCAGCTTCCTCCCCTGTTGTTTCCATGCCTGGATGTACAGATGGGTAGCAGCACTGAGAGACTTTGAAGAAAAAGGGGGGGAAACTAGGCAGTGAGTTGCAATCCTGTATACTGGCAACTGCAATTATAAGCAGGGTAATAATTTATTTCTTGAGTTTTGCTGTCACCTGAGTGCCAAAAGTGGTTCAGACTCCCTCCCTTCCCAGTTATTTCTGCCCAAATATTTGTGTAAGATCAGCTGCTTTTCTGTTGTCTCCTCACCTGATGTGAATTGGCACAGCTCTACCAAAGACTTTTAAACCTTGACTTCAGTATATTTGCCCGATTCTCAGGCAGAAATATAGCACAGTGGTGTAAAAAGTATCATTAAAAATCTGTATAACAACCAAATGACTAAAACACGCACATTTGTGCCTGTGTGTACATAAGGGTGGGAGGGGGGGTGACTGATCACTGATTCTGAAAGTATAGATAGGCATGCAAATTATAATAAACCACGTGAACCAAAATAAATTAAGTCAAAACACATACTGTTGTAGGTGAAGGTGGTAACGAACATTATGTCCTCTCCAGACACCATTTGTATATACATGTGTGCTGTAACGTACTGGTTCCTGTGTACACGTACTGTTGTTCGCCATTGGATGTAGTGTGCTAGCACTGTTTGTGTATCTTCTGGTTTCTTTTCCTGTGGTTCTGGGTTTGTTCTTATCACTGCATAAAGGACAACTTTGATGTAGAGAGGAGTAGGTGGAAGCAGTGAAATGGCATTTCTAGGAAATTATCTCAAGAGAAGGTACTGGCCCTAAGCTAGACCTTCACATGTGCCACTATGTGGTGTGCCAGCGCTGGCAGCTGCATGAACGTGGGTGGCTGTTCTGGATATGTTATTGGCCCTTCAGGAGATATATCCAAAGCAGGAGAAGGGTTCACCCAAAATTTTCCCTCTCCTGCACCATGAATGAACAACTGCATTCCCATTACTGAGTGACAGAATAGGCTTTCTTGTCCACGTTCAGCCACTGATACCAGGCACTCAAGGGGATATGGAGCTGCTGAAAGAGGGTGGCCTAAGACAAGCAGGGAGAATAGGGTGTGGTCTAGAAAGCCATTTAAAAATTCAAGTACAGTCCTGAAAACCAGGGTCTGAAAATAACTGATCTGCATTCTTGCTGAAGGCAGCGATTTTTCAAAAACTGTCCTGTATGCTGTAGGGAGTAGACTGAGGAGCATAAAATATGCAGTTGGATATTCTGTTACACTGTACGTCTCATCTGTATTTGATAGTTCAGATTATTGTAGTCCCTACAAAGTCCGTAATTTGTTGCTGATAATGTGTACAGAGGAATTAGTAAGCATCACAGAATTAATCTGGTTTTATCTGATCCCTATGGTGTCCTCTCACTTGTTTGTTTTGGACTGTTTCTTTTTCAAAAAGTATTTAGATCATACAGGGGGGGAAAGCAAATGAAAACACAAATCTCTCTGATATGGATATAGATGTTAATATCAGGCATTATTAAAAAATGGGTGTGGTTAGTTAGCATCACAACTAATTTTTTATTTACTCTTTTTGCTATTATTCTAAATAGTATTTTTCAAATTGATCAAGCACTGAAGAATCCTTCATATTTTCAAGCTTTGAATGGCATTAGATGGGTTACAAAGTGTAGGGTCTTTGAAGCTAATTGTTTAGACTCAGTTGAGACAGAACTTCAAGTGTTTCGATAATCCCTCTTCCCTTTCCCATTTTGTTTTAAATCAAGCATTTGAATATATCATTTGATTAAGCAGTTTGATTTTTTTCTTGATTATCTCTAAATAGCACTTGGATTCTTGGCACAAATAAAGAAGCCTGACTTCAAAGGAGGCTGTCATTTCAGTTATCAGGGTAGTAATTAAAAATAGTCATAGTACCTGTTTGCTGGCTAGTCATAACTCCATGTATTTTGAGAAATTTTCCTGTATTTGAAAGTGCCTCTTTTCTAGAACTGTGGAAGATTTGGCTGAATGCAAAACTATAAAGGGGAAGAAGCGTATCTACTTCTTAACGTGTATTAACACTAAATGTAGTGTATACAAAATGCTGTAGATCATGTTAGTTTATTAGGTACTTCACCATAATATACTATAATATAGACTATAGTACACTACGGTGTTGCTTCACTATACTATATACTATAGTACACTGTAGTACTATTGCATCTGCTGATAAATACACGGATTGAAATTTGTTTGGCTATGTTCCTTTTAGTGTAGGAAAAGCAGCATAGATAGAAGTCTGGGTTTTCCTCTTTCTTAGTGCAGCTTGCATTGTGCACCATATGTGAAAATGTCCATCACCTCTTGGTTCCAGATTTTATACAATCTCCTTGCTCACCATAGAAATATTTTTTCCTAGGCACTGTGAATCCTACCAAATGTTGTTGTCCTTTTGCACTGAAAATGGCAGCCTGTCAACTTCTCCTGGAGATAACCACTTTCCTTCGAGAGACCTTTCCCTACATGCCCAGGCCACGTACTGAGCCTCTTGTGGTAAGTGGACAGCACACATTGGAGAGGGATCCATGCCCACAGAAGTCATTGGGCTCTGTCTGAGGAGAGATAGGGTGGGGTCACAACTCCAGTGGATTTCTGATGCAGGGAGAAAGGACTCCGTTGTCTGGTGAATGGAAGATGGGCAGGGCACATCAAATGGGTTGATTCAGAAGATAAGCCTGTGGGAGCACAACATGTACTGGAAATTCAAGAAAGCTTCAAAATAGAGAAGAGGGCAACAGCTGAATTGAGTAACTGAGTGTGGGGGACCTGAGGGGTGTGGGAGATGGACTGCAGTAAGTGACAGCTCATGTGCTACCTACCTGATCAGCAGGGCCAATTGACAGAGAACTGAACAGGATGGTTAGAGAAAGGAAGAGGATGCATTACAGAGAATTTACTGGAGCTTAAAAGTTGCAGATTTTTGTTTAGGGTTAGACACAGAATTTAAGAGACTGCAAGAGGAAAAGAAAGAAACAAAGAAGCAGGAAAGAAATAAACATCCATGAAACTGAGAGGCACAGGCAAATCCTGGCATGAATAATAAGCTAAATGACTGATTAGGTGACAAATAATTTTGTGAATAGCAGAGCCCATGAAATCTGATTTCCAGTGGTTCATTCTTGTGTGGATTTTCTTATGTCTAATAATGCCATTTAAAATTTACTTCAGACCATTGTTTCACAAAATACACAGGCACTCAGTTCTCTATTGTCAAATTGGGTTGAAGGTGATCAGCTTCAGAGGTGGTTAGCATGGAATAAGCTGAGAATTGTGTGGCAGACACGCAGTTTTATCTTTTAAGTCTAATTTCTTGAGGAAATCAGGATAAAAATTATAAAGAATCACAGAACCATAGATTGGTTTGGGTTGGAAGGGACCTTAAAGACCATGTAGTTCCAACCCCCCCTGCCCTGGGCAGGGACACCTTCCACTAGCCCAGGTTGCTCACAGCCCCGTCCAACCTGGCCTGGAACACTGCCAGGGAGGGGGCAGACACAGCTGCTCTGGGAAACCTGTGCCAGGGCCTCACCACCCTCACAGGGAAGAATTGCTTCCTCATATCTAATCTAAATTTACCCTTTTTCAGTTTAAACCTGTTACGCCTCATCCTATCCCTACCCTCCCTGATGCAGAGTCCCTCCCCAACCTTTCCTGTAGCCCCTTTCAGCACTGGGAGGCCGCTCTAAGGTCTCCCTGGAGCCTTCTCTTCTCCAGGCTGAACAACCCCAACTCTCTCAGCCTGTCCTCACAGGGGAGGTGCTCCAGCCCCTTGATCATCTTCGTGACCTCCTCTGGACCCACTCAAGCAGGTCCATGTCCTTCTACTGAGGGCTCCAGAGCTGGACACAGCACTGCAGATGGAGTCTCACAAGAGAGGAGCAGAGAGGCAGAATCCCCTCCCTCGCCCTGCTGGCCACACTTGAAGCAGCCCAGGACACGGTTGCCTTTCTGGGCTGTGAGCGCACACTGCTGGCTCATAGGCAGTTTTCTAATATCCCCAAGCCCTTCTCTGCAGGGTTGCTCTCAATAGAAAGAAAGAGAGGACAAAATAAAGAATGAGAAGTTAAGTTTCCAAGTGAACATGAAGGATTTAGCCCTACTATCCTGTTTTTTGTTAATGACAGACTTAGATCAAATTTTGCTGAGGGCAGTTGTATTTGACAGGCTGATTTAGCAGTGCATTATTGTAATTAGGGTCTGAAATTAATTTCAAAGGCTGTAGATGACCAATGATTAAGTGACTCAGCCCCCAGGTATGCAAGAAGGGCAATTTTAAAAAACAGGGATATATTCAGCAAAAGTCTTCCTAAATACTTTGTTGATATTTTTACCACGTAATAAATGACTGCATCCAAAAGCAGGATAATACCAGGGCTTAGAATTCATCTCAGTAGAGTAGTTAGGCTTAGAACTAAGAATATGTTGAGTAATGAAGGTCAACAGAAATTTGTGCTTTTGTGCCAGTTAGAAATGCAACTGATTAATAGCTTTTCAGACTTGTATATGGGAAAGAAGAAAGAGGAATTATTCTGTGGTGCGTAGGCAGAAGAAACCTTAAGGTCACGTTATGCAAGAGCCTATTAGAGAAAATGGCCATAGAGTGCTGCTTTTAATTTTGTAGGGGAGGCGGGAGGAGGGAAGAGCTAACAGCACTCCAGATTAAAATACTAAGTTTCTGTATGTGTGGAATGATGGGTCCTTTCCAAGAGAATCGGGTGCATACTGCTATGGTCCATAAAGCTGAAATTCCAGCAGAGCAAATCTCATTTCCACTGGTGTCTGTAGGCATATCTGTTCCATAGATAGGAGCACAGACTTAGCAGCCTTAAAGAACTGAAGCATTTACAACCGAACTAGTTGTGATGAAGCAGTTTAATTACCCAGAGCCCATCCAGACTTGCCAGGCTGAGGGCATAATCACCCATACCCGTGTGGGTAGGCAGACCTGACTGAAGTTTCGACAAAGCCTTTTACTGAAGCTGATGTAGTAGATACAAGCTCACTTTGCAAATGGCTGGAAGTGATGAATACATTCTCTTGGATCCTACTGCTGCCACTGTAGAGCCAGAGAACTGAAACTTGCTCTGGTGGAAAGACATTCATTTTAGTTTAGCAGTTGCTGAAGATAGATAAGAGTCAGACTGACTTTGTGCTAAGAGGATGTATTTCATTCTGTCAGTTAATTTGCAGAGGCAGCAATTTCCAATGTAAGCATGTTGACATACAGCTGGGAGGAGTAATACAAAAAACACTCCAGGGAGGGAAACTCTGACCATGCCCTAAGAATATACCTATATTGCTATCATGGCTCAGCTTATGCATGTTAATTTATGAAGCTGTTGTAATTCAGACAGAGGTCATCACAGATTTTTATCCTGAAATGCTTTAGCCTTTGTTTCATATCCTAAACTCTGTTAGATACATTTTAAACTATTTACATGGAAGTTTTCAGTGCTAGAGTTACTACAAAGCATTACATTAGGCACTCACATTTTTATGTCCCAAGTTTTGTTATTGAACAAATTCAAAATATTTCCCTTATGGCGATCAACTGTTAGCTTTTCTGACAATCATTTATGATAATTTCCCTGGAGATGCAAAGCTGACTGCAAATGGTGTGGGATCTTCAGCTGGTGTGAGATAGGCTAGTTAACCCCTTCCAGCACAGCTCAGTCTAGAACATAGGTTTGTGAAGACTTTTCTTTTTTCATACCAGCTCTTAGAGTAGCAGACTTTGTCACTACTCAAGTAGCTCCCAGTAACTTCTACAGGAGTTTTGTATGAAAATTCCAGTATGAGATCTCTTGAGCCTACAGAATTTTATTCAGAATAACTATTTTGGATAATTTCAGTAATATTATCATTCACTTTCATCAGCTATTTACTCACAGCAAGGATCTTTATGTTATCTTAGATTTCAGCTAGTTACATTTTGGGTGAGGAGATCTCAAAGCTGACGACAACCCCAGTCAAAAGGCACAAATGATATTCTTAAAGAGCCCAGCATTTTGACTGTGTTTGCCAGTGTGGGAGTTCACAGTCTTTCTTTCACTTTTTCTAGCTGTGGTTAGAGAAAGTGGATGATAATCCAATATCTTGTGGAACCTTAGGACTTTTGCTTTTTTGGCCCAAATTCCTAGCCAGTAGGAGGCATAAATGGTGCCATTTCTGTTAATAGGAGAAAATGATGGTGCAGACTAGCTTCTCTCTGGTGCAATGCTGTTCATTTTCCAGAATTTAAGTGCAGCCAATATTTTGTTACTTTCTGTTTTCCACTGTGTCTTTTCAGCCTGATCTGCACACAGAAAGCTTGCTCTGAGCTGCGCTGTCACGGCTGTCGCACTGTCAGCCAGCTTTCTCTCAGCTTTTCTGCCTCCAATGAGTACAGTGGCAATGCGTTCCCCCGTCAGCCACAGGAAGCCTTTGGGAGTAGAGACCTAACCATCCACCCAGCATCTTGGGCAACAACCACCTTTTATTGCCACCTATCCATCAGGGACCATTTATGTGTTTTCCCCCAGATGAGCCTGCAGACAGGGCACCAGTTCACTCAGCACTGTTAACCAGAAATGTGTGTTAACACCTGTTAACTCCTCCATCTCGACAATGTGGCTCAGTGTGCTGCAAGCCCAAAGAGTAGTTAGATTAGAAAGTGTCAGGGTAGATGGACAGTGGTGTGATAAAAAAAATAATTCCTATCCAAATCAGTTCTTCCTGAAGCTTCTATGGTTGTAGTGAAAAGCATGAGGGCTCATATTGCCTGCACATCTGTGTGGTCTACATTCCTCTACAGGATCTTGAGAGCTGCAGGCTGCGTCTGGACCCTGAGATGGACCGGCACAGGTATGAAAGAAAGATCAGCTTTGCTGGGGTTCTGGATGAAAATGAAGATTCAAAGGATTCCCTGCACAGCAGCAGCCACACCCTCAAATCTGAGGCTGGCTTCGAGGAGAAAAAAGGTTTGTCAGCACAATAAGGCTTTTGTATTCTCAGGGCTTGTGAAGTGGCGCTTGACTTTATGTTTTCATTTGCATAGACTGTGTTAAAAAGCAGGCAGCCATGGAGTCACGTGGCTTTGAATCATTTTTGAGACGCTTCTGGCCTTCAGGGTTCAATACAACAAATGTGAGAAGCAAAGATGTTAAATTTTATAAAACGCTGCTATGACTGAAACCGATTGAGAGCATTGCAAGGTTTCTAAAAAGGAGGATGCCTTGTCTGAAACTCTCAGTGGAATGATGAGAGAAGCATCACTATTTGATTCACTTTAAAAATAAAGATCAAAAGTGGTCTTGGTTGTTTGTTATTCCGATTACAGTTTTTCATTTTGGGAAAACCACGGATAGGAGGGAAGATTGGGATCTTTCTGTGAAAATCTGTACTGGTTTGGAAGTCATGGCATCTCACAGAATTAGTGGTCGATCACTTGATCTCTTGAATTCTTTGCTACCACATGAAAAACACACACCTGTGTGGCTTTTGATGGCTAGCAGATTAATGTTACCAACATACTGTATACTGTACAAGCAAACCTCAAGCTCACTGTGTTTGCTGGGAACAGCAGATTGTTTCCATTTTTGAGCCATCTCATGCAAAACTCACATACTATCTGATGGTACAAGTGTTGCAATACAATATACAGTCATCGTGCGTATTTGCAATTAGAGGCTAAACTGCCAGACCGTTACCTGTAAATGATTCTCCCTCTAACAAGTTTTCTAGAACTGTTTAAATTCTGTCTCATAATAGCCATGTAAAGGTGTAGATGTTTGGATGATAATTTTGATGATTGTTTGAAAAGGATAAATGTTTGGTGACTGTTTGAAAAGGATGGAGTCTGTGGCTGGTAATCCTCTAGGAACTGTAATGTCTATTAATGATTCAGAGGAGCTTTTATTGACTTCAGGGGGCTTTGGATAAAGTTTGCATTGTCTTCAGCTGTGACCCTGCCACAATTACTTTAGAGAATATTAGAACTGCTTCCAAGACTTACATGGTGTAAAACTGCCCCCAAAATTGTGTGTCAGATGGGACAGTTACTCCTGTGAAGACAGCTAGGTATCCACCTAAGAAAGGTGAGCTGGATAAATTCATGCTCAACCTCATTTTTTGTACCCTTGGCATATTGGCAGCCCAGAGAAACACACAGCCTTATGGTCTGTCTAATAGTCTAAGATAGTGGGAAAAGACTTCTCTAACTATTTAGATGAGGAAAAGTTTGGGGTTGGGTTTTTTTTTTTTGAAGATAGTTATGACAATTACTTGAAACCACTTTTTCAGCCTCTCAGGCAGCAGTTCCATTCACTGGGATGTTACCTGAGTGGGAGAATGCCTACAAGCACACAGTCCTGCTGGAAAATGCTGGTGGCCAATCACTAACTACACTAGTTTTTTTAGAGACAATGCTGACTTAGGTTTTCCTTCATGCGTTACTGTGCTACAGGCATAATGCAGAATTGAAATATTTTTGCGAAGATAGTATTAACTTTCTGCATCCTTGACTCTGTTAAATGACATTTTCCCTGCAGTTTTAGTTGGGAGGTTTTTTTCCCATTCTCCCTTTTCCCTAAACTGTCATGTAGTAGTCCTTTGCTAAAGCTGCCTCTTTACTACATTTTAGAGATGGGAAAAGTGGTTATGGTAGGAAGACTGAAACCTAATATACTAATATACTATAGCAAAAATGTATTTGCAGTGTTTTGGAAGATAAATAAATGCAAGGTAATGTTTTATTTTAAAATTACAATAATTATGTGATTTTTCTCTGGCCAAAGCATATTCTTCTGGGGATCCACCTGGGCCAAACATAACAGATGCAGAGGCATCTTTTGTAATTTACACTTTCTAGATAAGAAAATGTTGTTGTATGAATGTAACTACATTTTTCTTGCCTGAAGTGACAGGTTTATTTATCTCAACACCTTTGATGAGTACTAATCTGTTTCCTTTCATTTTTTCCGGAGTGTTAAATCTTTGCTCTCATTGCTAGCCCGAGGCGTGTCTTAACAGCTCTCCAAAAGCTACGAGTTTACTGTATAGAATCTGCCTCAGGTAGGTCTGAAATACAGACACTAAAGCTAGGTAGATGCAGGCTCTCAGAGGATCATATGTCCTATTTGGGTGCTAAAATGAGATTCTGCAGACTTCATGAAATGCAGTTGCAAATGCTTAAATGGTTTTGCAGTCGGGGAACTGAGCGACGTATCGAGGCTAATCTGAACAGAATTCATGGAGTAGTGATTGCTAAGGAACTCAGCACTGGAGGGAGATTCTCTGGTCACTCAGCAGTCATTTGCCCAGCTGATTCATGAGGACTAAGGAGTAGCTCTTAAAACCTATCCAACTGCCTTCGGCCAGGACATTAGCCACTGGAAATGGGAGTGGGAATTGGGTTCTGGAGGCAGGAGTAAAGGTGTATTTGATTTTTCCTGAAGGCAAAATACAATTCTATTAAAATATTTTGCTTACCCATGGTATCTAAAAAGCTGTATCCTCTTCATTCTCAACAACACACCAAAAGGTAATCAATCACACATGGCCTTGCCTGATTAGATCTGCAGTAAAATGACTGAGTGTTGCAACATTTGGACTGACATACTGCCATTTACTGCCTTTGAACTAAGAGGAGAATGAAAGTGCAAACGGTTGGTGCTTTGAACATTGAACCATTTCATGTCTGTGCTCATCAAAAATGCAGAGTGTCAATGGATGTTGTTAATGCCTGAAAGCTGCTGATTTGTCTGAAGGAGAGGATCTACGTGCTCCCGTTTCCTCTAAAGCATTCTAATGATGAAGAGTAACATGCAGAGACACGGATTTATGCAAATCTTACTTCAAACAAGTCTTGTGTGCTAACCTCATGAAGCAGACTACTACTGCAGTCACACGTGCTGTATGAATAAATAATTGATCCTACTGCAGAGCTCAGTGAGGTTTACAGAACCCAGGTCCACAGGAAAATAGGTTTGTCCATGGTGCCTTGTTCATGCTTGGGATTCAGCCGTCTATCCCTAGCAAGAGGTGGTTCTGCACTAATGTAAACCCCAGGGGCTGGCAAAGAAAACTGCAATTTACATCCATTGGGCAGATCCTGTTTCCTGGCAGGAATTGATTCAAATTGGTGTGAATCGTAAGTTTTCCTTGTCCACATTTTGGGTTTCTGTTAGAGCAGCTGACTCTACTTGCTGGTGGTTGACTGAGGGCTAATTCCAAACACAGACAAGGCTTGAGGTGACGTACCAGGTCTCCATGAAATGAGGCGCTGAACACATTTCCGTAAAGCATCTTTACTGCCTGACTGACAGAGCTGCATTGGCGGTGGCTTTGGAGGGAGCCTCTGGCCCCACATTCCTTGCTAGAAGAAAAGATGCTGCAATACAGGCTGGCAGCAAAGGGTCGGGAGGGAGGGGAGGGCCAGGATATCTTTCTTTTTTCAATGGGGAAAAATTAAGGGGAAAAAAGTCCTCTTTTATTCTTTTAATACAGTTCCCAGCAGGAAGATCAGGATAGGAGGCTCCCGCTTGCTCCAGATTAAAGGAACCCGCAGTTTCCGGGTGAAGAAGGGGGGTTCCCTTTCCAGCATTCGCCGGGCCGGCAGCCTAAAGAGCACCAAGTTATCACGGCAGGACTCAGAGTCTGAGAATGAGGAGCTGCAGCTGTCCCACAGCAGGGACACTGTCACTGATATAGGTAACTTAGACGAGTGGGTGGAAAGGGAGGGGACAATAGGCAGGACCTAAACTCTTGATGTGATTGCAGCAGAGCTAGAAATGACAAGAGACTCCCCACCCCAGCAGGCTAGGAAAAACCTAGAGTCCTCTTCAGGGACTGCCTGAACAAGGGCCTGGGAGGAACACGGTTCAAATCTGGGGTGCAGCGTCGGCTCCGTGCACAGGTTGTCAATTCAGAGCTCCGTGTTAGAGCATGAACTCTTGGAATGCTGGTGCCTGCCAGCCAAACGCATGCTGTCTTTAGGGGAGCACATGCTCGTGTGTATACGCACATACACACACCCCTAAACCATATGAATACATGAGGTCATATGCATATATGATATTTTATTGTCCATAGTAACAGATAGGAGATATATATATATATATATGTGTGTGTGTATGGACATGCACTTCATATTCTATGTAGGATATGATGTCTTAGGCATGTCATATGACATGTAATATATATAGTCCTATATGTAGAACATAACATGTATGTGCTACATACTATATTTCTACATATTGGCATATGCATATATTTTTACGGTTTACAGATGCTTGCCTTAGTCTTCAAAAGATGGATCACCGTGTATTTATCTTATGGAAACAAAATGTGCATCCTGCCACAAGAAATCTCCATCACAGTTGAACTAAAGGGGTTCCCTCTTGTAGGGGTGTTAACCAAAAACTATGGTCTGGATACTCTTGGAGCTGACATAACCTCCCAGGTTTAATGGTCATTTTTATGTTGTCCAAAAGATGTTTCACTAGGTGAACATGGAGAGTGGGATTGTCCGTTCTGTAGACTCTGGCAAGTCACAGTTCACTTAAAGAGGAGAAAGAAAGGCTAAACCAGAATTCATCCCCAGCCATCTCTTAACAGCTTATGTTAGTTTTATAGGAGGCCAGTAAGTTATGAAATGGCTAGAGGAAACACAGGGATCAATGAAGTTCCCAGAGAAATCTCTCCCTTGACTGAATTCTTTAGAACTAGTGTGCTAGAATCAGGATTTTTTTCCCCTTTCATCCCCATGACATTAGCAGTTTCCATGGGCAATTAGCAATGACTTTGCCCATTGGCATTTCCAGTTGGATGCCACTTCTGGTTGGATTTTTGTTGACATTTTTAACCACAGAGCCCAGTCAATGCAGATCACTAAACCAACCATTTGCAGCATCTGAATGGTGCAAAGAATTTGTTTCTGATGTTTTTTATTTACCTTCTCCCCTTCCATTAAAGGAAAAAGCGGGGAGGGAGATGGCCTTTGAGCCAAGTCTAAATGGTTCTTGTAATTGTCAGGCCAGCACGACATAAGGATTGGGGAGGGGTGTCCAAACAGTCTTTCCAGTGTGGCATATTCTGTGTACTCTGGTCTGTTCCCACAAGGCTGGCCTGGCTTACAAGTACTGTCCCTAGTCTTAAAGCACATAGGGAGCAGTAAAAACAAACACCTTTTGGGTATTTTTCTTTTGAAGAAGGGAGCCCTTGGAGCGCGAGCGAACCTAGCATTGAGCCCGAGGTGCTGAGCAACACAGGCACGGAGGAGAACTACCATCGGAACATGTCGTGGCTGCATGTAAGTATGAGTGGCCGGCAGCGCTCTCAAGGATGGCATTTTCAGTAGGAAAACCTTTGTGTGGGCAATAACCAGGTCACAATCTGTGCTTTCTCCATGTAGCATCAAGGATCTGAAGTGTAAGTAAGCTGCGACCTTTGGAAATTATCTGTTTACCATTTCTAAAATGGACTAAAGTCAGAAAGTTTTTGTCTTGCCACCTCTGTCTATGTCACGTATGTAGTTTGTGAGGGAAAAGGCACTATTTTTCTCTGGGCATTGAGGGACAGCCATGCTACCTCAGCTGAAAAAGCCGTTAGCTCGGTGTCTTATCTCCAACATGTCTAGTAGTGGGTAGTTCACAAGACTAACAGAATGGGCAACAGTGTGAGCTGGGCTCACAGCTTCTGGGAAATGACATTTTAGCAGCTACTTCAGCAGGAGGTCCTGTTGTGACTACTGTGTTTACTAATAACTACCAGAAGATTTTTCCTAGGGAGTTTTTCCAACCCCTTTTTGAGCCAATTTATATATTTTTGACTCCATTAACTCTATGGCAATGAGCTTAATTGTGCACCTTGTGGGAAAAAACCCACAACCTTACTTTTGGAACATTTTCTTTGATTCCATTAGATGCATTCTATCTCAATGTCTCACCCAACAGGGCCTTGTGTAGTTTTGACTCTATCCAAAGATGGGGAGTGCAAATGTGGTTTGGTCATGCAGGGCCTAAGACATCCATTTTTGGGATCTCTGTACCTATGATTTAGACATGCCAAAAGTCAGTTGGGCAAGTCTACATAGTTCAGTCCACTGGTATCCAAGGACTGTACCCCTGTATCACTGTTGCCTCATGACACACTGTGACGGTGCAGTACATTCAGCGTGTCCTTGTGCACATGCTTTGCAGAGAAGTTGGATTGACTCCCTGTGCACAGACTGATTGTATCCGGCACATGTGTATGAGGACAGATGCCTTTTGAGTTCTGAGTTGTCTCTGGGAGAGACAACTGCCAATAATGAGTTGATATCTCCCTCTTTCCCCCAAGTATTTCACAATCTGCTCTCAGCTGTGCCACTCCTATAGGGTGTGGGCAAGAACAGGCTTAATCCAATACTGTGACACAGAAGCAGTTCTTGATAATTGTCTTTTTTGGAAGACAGCGGCAGAGCAGTGAAGTGGAATGCCATGTCTTCCAAGTTAGTACCTTAGTCCCTGAACAGCCCTGCTTCTCTGTCAGTACTCTAATGCTCTTGGTAATGCTTACACCTCATTTGGAAATTCCAGTATACTAAACTGAGTATGGTAGACATGACAGTGTGTACTAGGCAATGAATTGCTAGAGGAAAAAGGCATCTCCCTAGCTATCACCTTAGGAAAAATCACAGTGCCTTTGCTCCGTGTGGGAGGATGCATGGACTAATAAATACGAGGCATAAACTGAAGGGAATTTGCAATGTTTGTCTCACTTTACATGTGATTAGTCTGCGTAGAAGAAAGGAAGATTTGAAAAATCACCTGTTCCAGTTAATGCCACGCAAGTATCAAGATCGCATGAGAACTTTCTCTTTGTTGGAAAGAAGGTGTGGGTGGATGATCACTAAAACTACAGGCAAAACGAAAACCTGCTTTACTTAATGGTCATGAGCAAACCACTCAAAAGGATCACTCGTTCCAGTTGCTTTTATGCATGCACCAGCATTTCCTTTACCTGTCCTTTACGGCAGCCCAGAGCGTGATGTCCTCACTCTGTGTCAGTGTATCATAACTGTAAGTTATAACAGTGGACCAGAGGCTGGCTAGAGGCTATACAATGCTGGTCAGATTTATACCATTTGCACATTGATACAACACTAGTGGCTTGAGTTATTCCTGGTTGACCCCAAAATAATACAAGGCCAGAACAGGCAGGCAAAGACAATAATCACACATACACAGCACAAATTTATTTTAAATTAAGCTCCTGACTTTTTAGAAGTCTAAATGTTTGATGGTTGAGAGTCACGTGGCTGCCTTGCTTGAGAACACCAGCAGACTGCAGCTGCACAGACCATAAATGGATGGAAAAGGTGTGATAGCTTCTTTCTGGTAGTTCTGGGTATTTCTGCACTAGGATGTAGGATGAAGAGAAGATTCATAAAGGTCAGTTATAACCTGCAGCATGAATGGCTTGGGGATGCCTGTGTGTTTTCTTCAAAGTGCCTGTGTGTTTTCTTCAAAGTGCTACTGTGTTTGTGTGTAACATGAAGACCAGCGTGCAAAGGGCTGCTGGACTGAGCTTTTGTTTCTCTGGGAAGAAATGCTTTGAGTTACACTGGAGAGTAGACACTGAAGTGTAGACTTACCCAAGGCTGTCTTTATTTAATTAGTTAGGAACTAAGAGCAGTGTTGCTGCAGCAAAGCAGAGCTCAGAATAGCTAAATGCCCAAATATTTACTCTTTCTTAGATGGGTTTTAGAGCTCCTTGCTGCCATATGGCAACACCACTAGAAATAGTAATTGAGCCAGCTAACATAAAGCCAGGCTGGATGGGTCTACCCAAGCACAGTGAGGGAAGCACATGCAGAACAACTGGCACAGCTTGTTCCTACTTGTGAGCGTACTGAGACATTTTCTTTCGCACTCCTTGAAGGAAACTAACCCCTGAACCTGGTGGGTTTGCATCTTTAATGATGATTGAGTAGTTGACAATTTCCATTCTAAGTCCCCATCTCAGAGTGGCGGTGCAGCAACTTTTCTGCAAACTGGGAGAATACTGTTTTCCTCAGCTTTAATCTTGCCATCAGGCAAACGTACACATCTACAGCAGCTCTGTCTCTGCTTTGTTAACACTAATGTTTCTCTAGCCATGCCTAGCTAGTCTGTAAAGCACTTGCAAGTATGGAGCTCTGCACAGACACGCATACCTTTTCAAAAAGCTGTGTTGAGCTTCATGCCTCCCCAGCTAGGCTGTGGAAAAGGTAGCTTGACTGTCCCCATCACTGGCTGCCCTATGCAGTTCTCTGTGTAACTCCCTTTTCTATAGGTCACTATTTTCTTTTTTATTTTCAAGGTTATGATCCTATTATGCAACCAGCAAAGTTTCATATGTACCCACATTGACTACTGTCACCCACACTGCTACCTCCATCACAGCCGGTCCTGTGCTCGCCTTGTCCGGGCCATCAAACTCCTGTATGGAGACACAGTGGACTCTCTGCGAGAAAACAGCACATTGAACAATGTGACAAGAGGAAAAAAACAAAAGGAAGTGAGTAGATGGAAAAATCTGAATGTCATGTGGGTTGTCTAGGCAGGTCATAATTAGCTTCAAAGACTGAATAATGTACTCAAACAGTTCTTTAATGAAAAAATGAGCACAGCTCTTCCTAAATACAACTTTGCTGTAAAAACCCCTATTAAGTCATTTAGCATTATGGAAGGAATGTAATCTGTATTGATGGGAAGAATCTTAGTTGCTGATAAGGTCGTTTAAAAGCTTATAACCTGACTTTAATTTTAATGTCCTCTACTTATCAGCCCCTGGAGTCCAATCTCTTTTTTCATGTTTCTTCTTATTGGTTAGTAAGAATCACTCTTGAAATTCTTATAAAATCTCAGCTCTCAGAGCTGTTCCGAGAATTGTATACATTAGTCTTTAATGTTACAGTCTCTTTAGTGACATTTTAATGACCAGTTCAGTGGGATATTCAAAGAAGATTGTGCTCTTTCAGCCACATAAATGGTGCCTTTAACTTCAGTGGAAATATATCTCTGCTGTCAGTAAAGTGCCCACCCAGATACCAACTGAGTCATGCCAACAGTTGGCTAATACTTTCATATTCCTGGCCACAACAGACAGACTACAGCTATTCTGAATGCTTGTAATGGTGGAGTCATTCAACTACTTTTCATTAACACTGAAAACAAAAGTGTTCGTGAAACTGTCATGAAGATTCAGTTTGGGTAAAGAGGCTACAGTCCCTGGAAGTGGAAAATGAAGGAGACAAGTTCAGAACGTTTCTTCATCAAACAGCAGATTGATTGTTTCCTGTCAAGTTAGAAAATTGAAGGGTATTTGTATGGAACAAAGCACAGAGCAGATGAAACAACAGCTCATGATTTTGCTTTCCTGGGAACTGTAACCCCCATATATTTCGTCTGGCACAGAAAAGTAGTGTATCAGTTATTTAGGAAGAGAGGGAGTCATTTCTTCTACAGAAGGCAGGCTTGAGATGAGCAGCTGGCAGTGTTCATGAAAGGTAGCAAAAGAACACAGTGCATTACTGTGTGTTGTTTCATCTCCAACTTTGAATTGCTTGGCAAAGTAATAGACATTTCGTCATCCATCAAACCATCAAAGCCTTTAAGCAAGAGTAAGGAAAAATGAGGTTGGTGGATAATAAGGTTTCCTACAAACACATGCACTATGTTTGTACAGACCTCACTGCGGGAGAGCAATTGATAACTTTTGAATTTTATGTAACAGTAGACTTTTCATCCCGCTTCCTCATGCTCTGGTATTCTCCAAGTGTTGTCATTCTCTTAACTGCATGGGCACCATTTCCACATTTATCTGGGTTCCAGAGGAACCTCTCTTACTGTCACAGCTTGCAGAATGAAAGGCTAAGGTAGCTGCAATAAGCAGACCTGGCTATGTGCTCCATGGGGCTTGTGAGCTCTCTGATAAACGAGGACTCCTGTGTTAATCAGCAGGTTACTAACTTGAGGAGAAGAGTCTGTGGCAACCCAGCACTCTGGGAAAAGTCCCTGGTATTGTGAGTAATGAACATAAAAAGGACTTATCACAGTCATTGGCAATCTGCTAGTGACAACTCTCAGGCAGGCATGAGCTTAAGTCCTGAAATATGTTGTCACTTATGCTTTTTGAGGAAGAAAAGAAGAAAAATGTAGCTGAGAGGAATCATTGTACACACTAAACAGCTCTGCTGTTAAGTTTTTAGAGGGAAGCTGTAAGCTTTTTACTTCTAACCTGCTTAAGGTACTGTTCTCCTGAAGTATATGGGTGTGCCACCTGTGAAGATTACACAGAGCATGTTCACATTCCTCATTTGGTTTATTGGCTTCTGCCTTAAGCTTTTATTCAGAAAAGCATTGTTAAAAAGAGAAGAAAATTGGGTGAGATATATCATCTCACTGATACTAGGCCTGTTGTCAGCACAGGAGAAGGCTTTGTGTTAAAACTCTGGTACTAGACACTTTATAGCCTGTGAGCTTGTACATGATCTCCTCCCTTTCCACATTTTGGGAAACTGAACCGTGAACTCCACTTTCTTTTTTTTCCTTCCAGTGCTCAGACAAGTCATGCTTGAGAACTCCTTCTCTAAAAAAGAGAGTGATTGATATCAACTTGGAAGGGAAGAAGGACTCTGGAATGCTAAAATACATCAGGCACCAGGTACTGACTAGGCTGTACGCTAGTTGGGGAGGCTGACGCATAGATGTCAGGTTAGACTGCAACAGGAAGGAAAATGTATATGGATCTCCAAGCCCATGTGAAGAACTGTTCTTGAATATCAATCAGTTCAGCCTCGGATGTTTTCCCCAGCTGAGTAATACTAAATTTAAGCCTCTTAAGGTGACCCCATCAAAGAATCCCTTAAACATGTAGCTCCATTAAATCACAGTCTGCATCTCTGACTTCCCATAGCAACACACACATCAAAACTGGGGATTAAAAAAAAAAAGAAAAAAAATTTAAAAAAATTTCTATCCACAAATGTATTTAAATACAACCTGTCAGTTTTCAGCAGCAGTTTTCTTTGTTCTTTCTTGTTCGGTGTTCCTGAAGAAGCAAGAGGCTCTTCACAGGCCTGATCTTGGCAGTCTGTGAGATTTTCATGGATCTGTATCAGTGTTTGTGCACTGCCTTGGGAGAGTTCCAGCTTTCCTTTTATCCTCTTTATCAGTCTTTTAGTGACATGAATGACTAGCAAGACTCAAGGAACTAGCTTGCAAACACTGCTCTTTCTTTGTAGGCTGAAAGCTACATTCTTAAGTGGAACATTATGTGAAATGTCTGAAACTAGAAGCTATCTGCAGACCAGAACTAGGGTATAATTACTAAGTGTGTTCACTGTGGGTAGTTTGCACAACTCAGCTGTAAGGCATGACTTGGTTTTTTGCAGGTAATGAGCCTCTCCCCTGCACCTTTGTCACTGCTAATCAAGGCAGCTCCTATCCTCACAGAAGAGATGTATGGGGACATCCAGCCAGCAGCATGGGAGCTCCTGCTCAGTGTGGATGAGCACATGGCTGGAGCAGCAGGTAAGAGAATAAAATCACTTAGTTTAGCTACCTTGGCTGCATAACTCACAGTAGATCACAGGGCCTTGGAAGACAGCTTTGTGGTGGAGGAGTTCGAATGGCACCAAGGGTTTCTTTGGGGCTGTTTGGTTTTCATAGGCCTTCATGTGTTTTTGTGCTCTGTACAGAAGAGGTGGTCGGAAGTATGAGGAAGGCAATCTCTCAGACCCTGGTCGTGGGTGATTAGAGAGCATCAAAATTAGTATTTGTGTTTAGCTGAGTTTCTAGTCAGAGGAAACACAGTGATGTAATCTGTCCAGAGTTTACTAAAGTATTTTGTATGTTGCTTCATGGAAATTGTTAGTACCAGTTGAGGGCTGATATACAAAAACTGAGAAAGGCGATGAGTGGAAGTGTCATAGCTCCTCTGTTACCCTGAAAGGAAAAGTCTCATGTTACATGGAGACAGCAATGTTCCTCAATAATGAGTCTTATGGTATGGTATTTATCCAAATATTCCATTTCCACTTGGTATTAAATTGTGCAGATGACATTTGCTGATGACACATTGTTGAGAGTCATCTTTAAGATAGAAGATTAGAACATCATATACCTGTGAGAGAGTTACCTTGAAAAAGAAATTCCAAACATGGGATGAAATTTATTACTACGAAATGTAAGATTATGTTCTTGCAAACTAATAAGATTTTTTTCTGTTATGAGCTTGGATCTTCTCCCATGGAACTGATATAGGTTCAGAGTATATCACTTGGCCCGATGGTGATTGGTTTAATGAGCAGAATTCAGCCATGGAAACAATAAACAGGATGTGTGAGAAGAGGTATTTAATTAGAGATTCAAAGTATTAATATTGTCATAAAGAACATTACATAGCTAGAACACAGAACTTCTACGCACAATTCTGGCCACTGAAGAAAGAGACGTTTCCATGGGACAGGTACAGTGAAAGACTATTAGAACAGAAGGAAGAATGAAGAGTGTATATGATGAAGATATTTGTGGAATGGATTCAGATGAAGACTGGGAGGTGATACCGTTGCTCTTCATAAATACAGCAGACCAGGCATGAAGGAAGAATTATTTAAGCCATGGTAGCATAAAGATGAGTATGAACTTTTTATGACCTTTTTCATCTGGAAAACAAAAGATTTCTAATGACCAGAAAAGAGAGAAAATGCACTTGTGTTTGTGAAAAGAATTAGATGATGTGACTCAGGAGTTCCTTTCTAGTTTTATTGTCCTGTCCAAACGTTCACAGCCAGTGTGTGCTAACGCCAGATGTTCAGAAATCATGAGACCCAACCCTAGAAACTGTGAACATCCCTCACACACAATACACAAATTGCTCAAATAAGGCATAAGTTAAAGCAATCAACTCACTTTGTAAGCCAGTCTCCCATAACTTTCAAATTCGACCTTTCTCCTCCCCCAGCACCCAAGGAAATGGCTGAAAGATTGCCATCTTCCCCAGATTTGCACACTTCTAAGGGAGCCATCACAGGTATTCCTACAGTGAAGATTAAATTATAGGCATTTTTATCAAAAGCTGATAATAATGCAAGAGTTTTGAAGTGCTCCTCAAACATCTCATCACACTTCAGTCTAGTTTACCAGTCCTTCATTTTCCACAGCTGGCAATGAATTCTGCCCTGAAGTCCATTGTTTGACTCCACTCATGTTCTTCATGCTTTTCTCACTTTCCATCTGCTTCACCAGCGCACAGGGCACTTCTTCAGCCCACAGTTCTTCTGTGTGCCCTCCCCTTCCCCCTTCCCAGGCCAAATGTGCAGACAGGAAGAGAAAGGAGCAAAACAAGAGAAACAAGCTGCCTGAAAGTGTACTGCTTTCTCCCCTTCAAGTCCCTTTCTGGGGATTAATTTTGGATATTGTTCCTCTCTTATCAAAAACTTACCATGGCTCACAGGGAAGGGAACAAAGCTTTGCTGCTCTTCCTGAGGATTGCTTGCTGGCTGCTCCTCCAAAGCAGCCTCTCAGATTCATCTTCCTCCTTCTCCCCTTCCTGAAGAAAGGATTAAAACCCATTTGAGGGTCTGTAGTAGCTTTTTAGTAGCGAGTTATTTCAGCCCAAGCATAAATTACATTGATCATGGTCAAAACCTGAAAACCCATAATGTTTCTATCCACAAGCTGGATAAAAAGATGTGTTGGTGTACAACAGCACCATCTACTGACCTCTTCCAAGGCTGTATTTCTTTTTTTGGTTACTGCAGTATGAGCTCACCAGTCCTACTTGACATAATTACACTGAAAAGACCAAGAGTAGAAAGTTCTCTGAACTGGTGAAACAGGAGGGTCCCTACAGATCTGGAGCAGAAACGGGAGTCTTCACAGTGCAAGGCAGGACCTAGGCAGTCCAAGAGCAGCCTTGTGTTTCTGCCATGTTCAGGCTGCCTCCCATCAGCACAGCTCTCATGCCCGGCACCTTCTGAATAAGTTGAAGCAAACACGATGGCAAATGTCCTCTTTCTACTGTGGAGGAACAGCAACCAAACCTAGAGAAATTGTCTCCAGTGACCTGTGGTGAGCTACTGATCAAAGAAGCCATGGACTTGCTGACACCCACTGCACTCCCACAGGAACACTGTTCCCTCTGCTTTTGTTTCCTGCTCAGTGTCCCTCAGACACCATCTAAATGAATTGGCCTTCATCAGGCTGGACTTTGACTGTATCTGTTTATATTCAGATATGCTCCATTGAAACAACTATGGGCCAGCTCAGCTTCTGGCGTGCTGTTTTCCACTGTGATCTGGTCCTTTGTCTCACAATTCATAGCAACTCAGTTTTCTCTTGGAGGCATATTGTGATCATTGCATGGGGCCCATTTAACTAAGAACCTTTCTTTTTTGTTTCATCCATGAAAATGGACAGGTAAGACCTCTACTGGGGCACTGCCTCCTGATCTGAGGGGAAGGCAGAGCTTCTATTAAATCAGCCTTTATTAATCATGAGAGAAATCACTTGGAGTGAAATCAGTTAGTCCTGTTACTTCAAGAGATGCTTCTTATTTTAAACCAGTCAGTGACTGAGATTTTTAGTGAGAAGAACAAAGCTGTATTTTATTTTAAAAGCAGGTTTTTCAGAAGCTTCTACAAGCTTCACGTGTAACGCTGTGTGGCTCCAAAAGGTGGAATCACACACGCTTGGTTTCATGAAGCAATACAATTTTCACTGAATCTGGTAGACCAGACTACCAGACTGGTACCAATGGGTCTGATCTCGTTTCTGGAGCCAAGATTAGCTTTCTTTTGGTGGGGGGTTGTACAACTGCAGTTTTTCTCTGCCAAACAAACACATTATTAAGAAAAATGGGTGATCAGATGTTCTCTCCCTGCAGCTGCCATGTTCCTGCTGTGTGCTGTGAAAGTGCCAGAGGCAGTTTCTGACATGCTGATGTCTGAATTTCATCACCCAGAGACAGTGCAAAGACTGAATGCCATTCTCAAATTTCACACACTCTGGAGGTTTAGGTATCAAGTCTGGCCAAGGATGGAAGAGGGAGCACAACAGATCTTTAAGGTAGCCAGGACAGATGAAAGACAATGTTGTGGTTAACAGCTTGCCTTGTGGGATAGATGTGTAATGACACACTGCCATGAAATTGCCTGAAAATCTGTTTAGAGAAAAAAATGGTTGTGTAAGTCACACTAGTGGGGGAGGTGATATGGAAAATTCCAGTATAAAGTGGGGAGAGTATAATGGGGACACAGGTCAGGAAAAACATCAGAGAAAGGAAGAAATGTGTGTCATACATGGTGTTACATTGTAGTGAGATGTGGGATTGGCAAAAATTTGCAGAGGTAATTAATGTCTTGGGTATTTGGGCTCATGTTTAATTAGCAGTACTGACATTAATAATAGTCTGCTGTAACAAAATGTCTTTCGTGGTTTTGTTTAGATCCCTCCTCCAAGTATAAACTTCACTCTGCCTTCTCCTGTCCTGGGGATGCCATCTGTGCCAATGTTTGATCCCCCCTGGGTCCCTCAGTGCAGCGGGAGTGTGCAAGATCCTATAAATGAAGATCAGTCGGTAAGCAGACATTGTGAGAGTAAACACTCTTTTTTTCTCTGTAGCAGCATGGCGGAAGTTAAGCCAAAAGATGTGGACTAAACTCTGAGTTTTCTTGTCTTCCTCAGCTGGGAAAAATCTAGTACACAGTCCGTGTAGGGCATACAGAATTTTCTACGTGAGCATAAGGCTTTTCTGTTTGTTCAATAAGGTACTATACTGCATATCATATCCCTGTGAGAGACGCAGGTCTTAGGAGCACACAGCTGTTCTCTCTCCAAGAGAAGATTAGTTCACTTGAACTGTTTTCTCTGCACTGGGTCTCTTAGGTGAAGTCTGCACCAAGGCTTATTGTAGACATAGCTCCAAGAGAAGTCTACTGGTGAATCTCTGTTCAGCTAGCACTAGGCTGATTTGTATTTAGAAACTGAGTTGCTGAATGTCACTGAGATCTCTGGCAGAAAATGCAGGATGTGTGCATTTGAGCTAACAGCTTCAGGCTGTTTCTTCTCTTTTCTTCCTGACAGAAGTCATTTTCAGCCAGAGCTGTGTCACGTTCCCATCAGAGAGCAGAGCACATCCTGAAGAATCTGCAGCAGGAGGAAGAAAAGAAACGTCTGGGCCGGGAAGCCAGTCTCATCACTGCCATCCCCATCACGCAGGAGGCCTGCTACGAGCCAACCTGCACACCGAGCTCAGAGCAGGAAGAAGAAGGTGTGCTCCAGGGCCAGGAACAGCATTCCAGGAACCAGAGAGCACCTGCCACCAACACAGGGCACTGTTCAGGGTGTGATGTCCAGGAACATTATTAGTGTTAGGAAAGTCACAACTACATGCATTTGTTGAAGAGTCCAAGTCATTGAGAAAAAGTGTAATTAAAAATTAATGCAAGAAAAACGTAAAACCTTGGACGTATTGAATGCTCCCTGTGTGCCCCTTACCCCTCTGCCAGCAGCTTCAGTGGAACTTGCCAGCATTTAACATCTCCAAGCTCCCAGCATCTTGCAGGGTTTAACACAATGAGCGTATTCAACACTAGGAATGAAATCTGTCTTTCCTAAATTTAACCCCTTGATAATTAAAGGGTGGGAGAAATCACCCTTTGGCAGTACTTGTCTTAAGACACATAGCTTAGGATAGAAAGATTGCCCCTGGAATTTTCTGCCTTTATAAGGGTGACTAGTGGGGGAGCCTAGATGACCAGCTCAACCTCAGTACTAAACTTTCAGACAGCCAAAGTTACATGACATGAGTCATGAAAAGCTTTGAGTGAGGATTTTCATTGGTTCAGGCTAACAGAGCACAAAGATTTTGTTAAAGGCATTCCAAAGCATGTGCCATTAGGTGAGTACAGTGATATTTGGATCTAGACATATTTGGGAAATCTGTGTGCTGAAGTCCCAATTCTTAGGAAAAACTAAGCACCAGAAACCACGGTGGTTAAACAGGATGCAGATGAAAAGAAGTGTAGAGCAGACTCAGTTACAACGTGACTCACTGAAGCACCAAACACTTACGGAACAATGCTCTGCTGGTTCCCAAAGCGTGAGAAAATTACCTATCTGACAAATCTTCACAGATTTTAAATTATGCCTTTTGAGTGTTACGTGACTTGAATTTCCAGTGTTGCATTTGAGTTGTAAGTGTTGTCCTTCAGAAAGTTCCCTAAAGTCTGTCAGTTGGATCTGGATTGACATTTCCCATTCTCTTTGTCAGTAGAAGAAGTTGCCAACTTGGCCTCCCGCCGACTCTCTGTGAGCCCTTCCTGCACCTCCAGCACATCTCACAGGAACTATTCTTTCCGCCGTGGCTCTGTCTGGTCAGTGAGGTCAGCAGTCAGTGCAGAAGGTGGGTTGACTTCCACTTTTGAGCATCTTTTTCTAGGATTTCATTCACTGTAAGCCTTTTCCCTTGACCCATAAAGCTGGTGGCATTTCCTTTTGTGGAATGTATTCTCAGCCTTGAGCCACTTTATAATAAATTACTGCCCTGCATTGTTTTGTTCACCTCTGCTGTCACAATGTCCTCCCTTACCTCTCATGTTTCAGTTAGAGACTAGTGCCACAGAAAGCACTCCAGCTGAAAAATGGTAATGAAATGGGATTTCATCAAAAAGGAAAAGGGTTCCCTACAAGAAAAGAAATTATAATAGGAAAAAAATATATTTACAATGAAAATTCTTGATCAAGAAGTTGGCTGGAGTCTCAAGTTTCTTCTTGGAAACAGCAGTAAATCTGCCATACTTGACCAGTGATCAGACAGCCTATCACTTTGTTCTGTTTGTACAGCACCTAATATAAACATTTATCTAATCTGCCTGGAGAATACCACAGCTTATTCACTAATACTCATCTTCCACTCTTCTTAATGTTCCAGATGAAGAACACACTACAGAGCATACTCCAAACCATCATGTGCCACAACCACCTCAAGCTGTGTTTCCAGCATGCATCTGTGCAGCAGTGCTCCCCATTGTCCATTTGATGGAAGATGGAGAAGTCCGGGAGGACGGAGTAGCCGGTACTGATCTAAGTTAAACTTCAAGGGATTCTTGCTCAAGGGTGGCAGAACCTGTCAGCACTTTGAACAATGGCTTACATTTGTTAAGTGCCATAACTTAAATGGAAAAGAGGTGTAACACAACTTTGTATTTGCTCATAGTTCTTCTTTCCTAGAAGTATTCTGTGCTATATGTTGTTATGAGTATATGTGTTTGTTAAAAAGTAAATGAATAATCTTTCAAAACCTCACAGGCTATTTGAACGCAGATTCACAACAGAAATGTGACTTTGTAGGGGTTTTCCTTTTCTTCTCCATTATTTGTGTTTGGTTTTCAGGGTTTTTTTTGTTCTTTTGGGGCCCTAAAATGCCCCCAGTTCAAGAAAGCTATTGAGAAGCTGAAGAGGGTCTATTGGGGGGATACTAGGATGGTAAGACACCTAAACCAGGTGTTTTGTAAGGAGTGATTGCAGAAGCTGGGCTTGTTTTGTGTGATGAAAAGGAAACAAAGAACTAAAGGAACTCTAACTTAGAGGTTACAACTTGCGAAGTTCAAGTTAGAAGGAACTTCATAACTAGGAGCATAGTGCAATTTCCGTTGATTCTTCATCCACAATGATTATCAAGCCTTGGCTAGGGAAAGCCATGACTGACAATCTGGTGTAAGTGACAGTCCTGCTCCAAGTGGAGCTTGGACTAGAGACCTCCCGAGGTCTATTCCCACCAACATTTCTTTGATCCTATGACAAACAGAAAGCCACCTATACAGAGCTTGAACATTTTAGTTATGGTTTGTGATATATTTGTAAAGTAATACTGCATTTTTCTGTATTTGTTTCTCTAAAATGTTTATAGATGGTGGACTGTTGCCCTTCCTTCACTTCTCATCACTCATCATGTCAGCTAGTTGCACATTTAACTTTCTGTTACATTTTTTATTCAGTTTTGGGTGGATGTAGTCAGCCACCTAAATAATGTATGTGTCATTTTGTGATCAGGAACTGAGTAGTGAAAACAAAATAATGAATAATTCTCTATTGTTGTGAATCTTCACAGGATTGCCATTAATTACACTGTGGGGAGTTGATCATCAACACAATTCCCTGTTGATTCTCTAATACTGTTTGCCAATACCAGATAAAATCACTCAGTGAATCACCATGAAATTGAACTTCTATGCATCAACAAAAAAGTACATGAATTTATGTTTTTTAATTGCCAGTTTTGTCCATCTGGAGTTGTGAATCCAAACAGTTATTTCTTTAATATTCATCTAACTACAGTGGTGAAGTATTCCCTGTCATATCATCAGTAGTTAGAGAAAGTTCATTATTGCTTGAGATGACTGCACTTGTGACCAGGAATCCTAGTGCATCAACGAGGTTCCTGTGTGTTTCAATACAAAACATGACAGTTGTGGTAGAAGGTTATGAACTTTTGCATCTCAATTTGCCAGTTCAAGGCTTTTCCAAGTGAGACAGCTCTGACTTTGTTTTCTTTCTCTTTTACAGTAAGTGCTGTTGCTCAGCAGGTCCTGTGGAACTGCTTAATTGAAGACCCCTCTACAGTTCTGCGCCATTTCCTTGAGAAGCTCACAATCAGCAACCGACAGGTGAACTATTCCTCTCCCCAGTGGGTGTTTGTATTGCTTAGAGCAGTGGAGCACAGCTGCAAGCAGAATCACTCTGTGGCCATCACTGGAGAAGTACATTTGCTATTATAATGTAGCTCAAAGTCTTTTAGGCCATATCATCAGTTGGCTTCAGTCGTTGTCTGCTAATATAAATGGGGCAAAGCTGATTTACCACCACTAAGAATCTGACTTGCTCTAAGCCAAGCTTTGGACAGCTGCTTAGTGAAGCCCAACTCTTTCTATCTAACATAAGCAATATTGCCTCCACCCATGCCACTCTGTTCAGCTTTCTCTGAAAGATGGGGGTGGCCTTGTCTCTCCGTAGCATATTAGACTGCTTTCTAGTGCCATGGCTAAGCTTTATGGAAGAAAGACATACCAGTTCTGACTGGGTGAAAGGCAGTGAGACTATTCATACTGCTTTCTCAACTGCACGCTTGGTGTACGATATCAGTCATAGCACTGTCCTCATCTTCCTAGCAACCACCTTAGAACTGACTACAAAATGAATATTAAACCCTGAGAAAGGCCAGGAAAGGCTGCTTTTTGGTTCCTTGAGTAATCAGGTCTCAGTGGCCTCGCTATTCCTGAGACTTCACAACCATAGTCCTCAAAGCTTCTATTTAAGTTCAGAGAGTCCCTTCTGTTTGTTAAGTATCTTTGAGAAGGAAGCTATATGCTGTTCAGCCTCAGAGGCTTCTGAGCTATCACAGTTCTGCTGTTTTACCATCTCTTCATAGGCTTACTACAACCATGAGTACAGAACACAGAAAACAGGTGTATTTTCTTGGAAGCTTTCAGCAGATGTATCATTGACATGGGTTGTCCTATGCATATTCATGCCCATAACACTAGCTCAAATCTGGGTTAAGAGGATGAGGGCCACAGAAGAAATTTAGGAGACAGTCTGTCTGTCCTTAGCTGACAGTGAGATTCCTTCCTGTCTACACTCCCTTCACACCATAAGAAATGTACTATTCTACATTTAAAACAGGCACCCTCTAAAGGAAGAAAAGTTAGGTTCTGCCCGCACCTCCTACCCAGCAACCACAGCTATTGAGATGAGCTGAACTAGATTTCACAGATCGTTTAGGCAGTCATTTTTTAAGTCACACAGGGATTATCACAGGGAGAGGAGTGCAGAATCAGGATGCTACAGTCAGCACAAATTGCAGTAGGAGGTATTAACCTCTCTGAGATAAAAAAGAAAGACCTTGGCCTGGGTGCTGTGCCCTGGGCCTTATTTTGGGAAATGCGGGAGCAGTCACAAGCATATAGTTCTACTTCATGCACCGAGAGACAGAGCTGAACAAGGTAGTATGGAAAAGGGAATAAACAAAGCCAGAGAGAACAAAAGGGAGAAATCCATTCTCCATTCTGTGATGGAAAGAAAAAAAAATTTGCTCTTCTTCCAGGATGAGCTGATGTATATGTTAAGGAAGCTTTTGTTGAACATTGGAGACTTCCCTGCCCAGACATCTCATATCCTCTTTAACTACTTGGTGAGTACCTTGTGGGTCCACTGTGCAGGCCAGAATCCCACCTCTGCCTGTATGTGTCCTAAAAAGTTAATGTCACAGTCTGCAAGGAAATAAATGCTCTTAACTTCTCCTATATAGCTCATATCTGTTTCTGGCTGTGGGTGCAAGTCACCAGGCTTACACCAGTCTTTCAGTCCTTCTAGGGAGAGGAAAAAGAGCCTTTAAATTTTTATTAAATCCCCAAGCAACCTGTCATGGATTTCTGAATTGAACCACAGACAATGAGTTGTAGACCAATAGAAGGGTTCCAGTGCCAGAAACCTTTAATTATTTTACTCAATTTTGATTCAGAAAGTGCTTTGCTCTTGGACAGTACTATTGCACCAAATCTAGCAACTTCTTTCAAGATCGTGGAAAATGCATTTCCTTCAGTTAAGAGGTGAACCAGACAAGATGTATGCTGTTCTGGGAGCCCTCTGTTGTTTGGCTGTTGTCTGTGTGGCAGCACACCAGAGCAGAAGGCATGGGAGGTCTCTTAACTGCAGAGGTTCTCTATTTTCCTTTTCTACAACAGCTTTTAAGGCTGGGCTGCAACAGCACTTTTTGCCCCCCACCCTCATCCTCTCTAGCAGAAGGAAGATTGTTCTGTAGTATGTATAAACTTTCAGAATGTAAGTTTAATGAGTTTATCCCTCTGAGTGAAGAAAGGTAGAAGAACAATATTGTTCTGTGTTTATACAATGCTCTGCACACTTAAGAGTGTGCATAACCAGATATTCCTCTTACTTATTACCTGCAGGTCGGACTGATCATGTATTTTGTACGCACTCCATGTGAGTGGGGCATGGATGCCATTTCTGCCACACTCACCTTCCTTTGGGAAGTGGTAGGCTATGTAGAAGGACTCTTCTTCAAGGATCTCAAACAGACTATGAAAAAGGAACAATGTGAGGTGAAGCTGCTGGTGACTGCCTCAATGCCAGGTATAAGAAATTAGTTTTTAAATCTCCTTCACTTCCAAGTTCATGACTTACTCTACCAAAAAGGAGATCCATCCACACTGGATCAGAAAAAGACCTGCTACAAATGGCTGCATGTTCTAAGACAGTTTTCGTAGAGTTGAGGGTTCAGTCAGTAAATTCCACCTCTAATTTCCTGAGATTCAGAAGGCCACTTTAAGAGCTCTAAAAGAAGCAAACAAAAAGTGACTTAGAACAGTCTTTTCCACCCAGAGCTTTGTGCCAGTTAGGCTGTGAAAGGCTGGCAGGATGATCATTGTAAGACTGTAGACTGTTTGATTTGATGCAACCTCTCATTTAAGTCTTGAGAGAGCCCAAGAAGAGCATGCTGTGAGCCTAGGCCGTCATGACTCAGGCAAGAGATATCTTGCTGAAAACCAGATCTGACCTTTTAGGTTTGTTCCTTCTTCAGAGTGACAGTTGCTGCTAAAGCCAGCTCATCCTTTAGGAACAGATCGATTTCTCATTAACTGTGGAAGTGTGAGACTATGCTAACACTACATAATGGATTCCAGACAGGACTGACATTGTCTGTCTGCCCAGGAATGAATTTTAAATATTGCTTTTCCTCCATGGGCGGTCTTTTGAGATTGAGTTAATTAAAGAGGCCAGGGAGAATGCAACTGCTTTTCTTCCTTTAGGCACAAAAACCCTTGTCGTGCATGGACAGAATGAGTGTGACATCCCAACTCAGTTACCAGTCCATGAGGACACACAGTTTGAGGCTCTTCTGAAGGTAGGAGTGAGTTTTTGAACTGGACAAACTGCTTAATAATACCTTTACCTGCCATACCTGTATGCCAGCAATACATCCTGCCCGATCATCCTGTTTCAGTGCTGGGGAGGGAAGATTTGCTGACAGGCATTTCTGTCTCCCTGTGGGAGAGCTTGGTTGCAAGAAACAGGATCCCGTATTAAAGGATAATAGAAATGCCCCGACCTCACTGACAGCCAAAACCCCAGAAATGCAACTACATTTGCAGACACTACAGCTTGTTGGGTATTTGCTGTATACTGTCCTTCGGATAAATATATAAATCATTTACCTGTTTGGTTTTATCAACACTCAAGACAATAGAATAATCAAGGTCAGAGTGGAAATGATGGTTCAATAGCCACAGTATCTTGGGATCTAGGAGATGTAAGGTCAGTTCCCCATTCTGCCAAGGATTTCCTGGGTGGCCTTAACTGAGCCAGATAGAAAATGGATTTGTAAAAGTCTTAAGTTTGTCCAACTATGTTAAATTTTAATGAGAATCACACATCTTGGTGCTTTTAAGGATCAGAACTTTAGTGTCTCTGTGCATCACCTATCACTAAAGGCTGATATATACATAGTATGGAAATGGAAGCTGCAATACCCATGAGGGTCATATAGCCAGACAAATATGTGCAATATGAAGACATCGAAATCAGTAACATCAGTTTTCAGGACTGTGATAGCAGCATGCCCTGATTATCACAAACATACTCATGTACTTTATGATTAAAAAAGAAATTAAGAATTAATGCCAGAACAGTGTGCCAGCCTGCCTGAGGCATGCAGGTTTGTGCCTTATTAGCTGGATATTCTTCTTTTGTATGTTGTGGTCTTTATACAAGGCAGCTAATAAGTAACAGGATGTTTTTCTTTCTTCCTCCTCAGGAGTGTCTGGAGTTCTTTAACATACCTGAAACACAGTCTTCTCATTACTTCTTAATGGATAAGCGATGGAATCTTATTCATTACAACAAGGTAGGGCAAAGGTCAGATCCAGATGACTTTGTTCTTTCCACCATTCCTCTTTTCAAACATCAGGGTTCTCTAAAGGAGAGAAGGACCCCATAAATAGACAGAATTCTGTCCTGTGGCCACCATATTTTGGGTGTTTAGTTGTGTGTTGTGAAAGATTGGCGTTTGGCAGAAGAGGGGAAGCAAAAGTGGAGTCCCTTGCTCTTAAGTCATTAATGTCTAGCTTTCTTAGAAAAGAGCGTATTTATCTTCTGTTTATGCTCTTCCATGACACCTGACACTGTCTGAAAGTCCCTACTCAAAAGCTTCAGAAAGGGCTAAAGGGCCTTTTATACAGTTCAGTTGAGTGATGCTGTTACGATTACATTTGTTTAAAATACACTTGTTTCCTTTCCTGGCAGACCTACGTCCGTGATATTTATCCTTTCCGGAGGTCAGTTTCTCCCCAGCTCAACCTGGTGCAGATGCATCCAGAAAAGGGTCAAGAGCTCATTCAGAAGCAGGTATCTCACTGTCACCAAACACCTCTGCCCAGAAACAAACCCTGTAAATAAACCTTTCTTTTCCTCTTAAAGGCCTTCACTCATGCTGCATGCACATAGAGAGCTTTGCTGGAGAAGCAGCAATTGGCATGAAATCTGCCCTGGTGCCTCTGGACAGGTGTATAGTATTTTAAGAAGAGTCAAGGGATGCAATGTGAATTCCATCCCCCTCTCTCTAGCCAGCTTCTTTTAAGCAGATCATTTTGCATTCTCCTACACGTGGCCAGAAGAGAGCTTCACTTGCATCAGTTTTAAAAGTTGGTTATCCCTTTCTTTAATATGACCTCTGGCTGTGGAGCAAGAATTATCTGTTCTACCTTCCTCTGTGTCTTCTCACTGTAGAGGACGTTACCTGTCTCTCTTCCTTGTCCTGCTCTCAGATGTTAGTCTTTTACCATAGCTACTCCCAGAGGCAAGTTGTTTTTGTCAGGGAAATATCTGCCCTCAGAAGAGCACTGTTCTCCCTGTCTTCCAGCCTCATGACCAATACTGCTAATGTTCTGCAGCTCCCACGAGCTCTCCTTTAGGAACTAAACCCTAACTAAAGTGGCAGGCCAGTGCCTTTAATGTGCTTCAAACCGCTATAGATATAATTTCTTTAGACAGTAAGACAACGGTATTGAGCTCATTCTACCTGTAGAAGTCACATACTCTGTCTTCCACAAAAGCAGTCTCAGTAGCAGAGAGTTGAGTGTTTAGGGAAAATTTGCTCTAGCTGTATCTGCAAAGGATGATAATAAGCAGGAAATAAAAAGGAGGGGTGGGGGGATGTGGTTAAACAGGATGAGTTTGTTATTAACAGTTGTAGTCTTCTCGCCAAAAAACAGCTACTGTACTTGTTGTGTCCCTAGCAATGTGAGTGCAGGGGCAGGAAAATATCATCAGGAATGGTTATAAAATGCAGCTATAAAGCGGCTTAAGAGGTACTAGCAGCTAAAATAACGAAGAATATAGTTAATGCCATCTCATATGTGTACGATACAGAATAGGGAAATATTTCATATGCTACATCTGTCAGGAGAAAGTCTATAAAAATCTGAAATTACTTGGGATCATTTTGGTTGCTTCTGTGACAGAAATTATTCTCACTCTGGTTCTAGGAGATGTGTCCCAAATATCAAATAAATGAGTTTAATATATCCTACATTACCCAAAAAGATTAAAATGGCCTGTCCAGTTTTGTCAGGGCATTATTTTGCATTCCACATTTTTCTATTTAGAGTACTTAAAGGCCAAAACATTTCTAAGGTAAAACTTAAATCAAGCCTCTCTGTAGTCATGCAAGAAGTTGCTGGACAACATCCAACTTCAGGGAAGAAAACAGCACTGTAGAGTCTACCCACAGAGCAGCAATCCATGGAAAAGTACTTTCTTTACTGTTAATTGATTGAGCACCCAATTCTAAGCTGAGTGCACTTCAGAGCAAGGTCAGAGCAACTGCAGGATGTGGGAAGCTGAGCTCTGTCACATGTTAAACCACATGCTTCAAGTTTTGGCTTCATCCCAGTAGCTAAGAGCTGTCTCAAAACGGCTTCCAAAGACAGTTGCTTCTACTACTGAGCATCATTCTGTCTCATGGTTACTTTTAGCATCAAACTAAAATAGCTAGCCTGACTAGTCCTACTGGTCAGAAGTTCAAAGGAGGCTGGCGGAGTGGAACTTGGTTTCTCAGGTGGTGTAAACCAGAAGTGATAATCTGAAATCAGAAGGGCTCTGCTCATTTGCAGTAACTCAGAAGCTGGTCGGCTTTGTTTCATTGACTACTTTTCTTTTGCAACTATACATACACTTTCTATGGCCCAACATGAGCCAACCTCAACCCAGAAGGCAGGTAACAATTCCAACTCATGCTGACTATAGTCTAAGACCTTGCAGAGAGCAACTGCAACTGTATGGCTTTCAGTTTGGAGTTGGTTTGCTTCCAACCACCTTGGGGCTCACACTGGCAAAGCTTATATTAATCTACAAAAGACTGCACGGCACCATTGCAAAGTGTTTGACAACCACTCAGGGTCCTCCGCAAGACTGACATAGGAAGTGTTCTTAAAATCCCTTTTACAAACACGATCCATCTTTGCAGAGCTGGGCTGAAGAACAGTGGTTACACAAATTCTAGCAAAAAGGTGCAACACTAGCCCTGTGAATTTCAACAGGATCCTCTGGGTCATGAATGCAGTACCCCTCCCATCAGAAAAAGCCATGGAAACTAACCTAGAAAAGTGCATTCTGATCCTTGTCTCTTTTTCTCTCTCAGGTGTTCACCCGCAAGCTAGAAGAGGTGGGACGGGTGTTGTTCCTCATATCGCTGACACAGAAGATCCCTACTGCCCACAAGCAGTCCCATGTATCTATGCTCCAGGAGGACCTCCTCCGCTTGCCTTCATTTCCCCGAAGTGCCATTGATGCCGAGTTCTCACTCTTCAGTGATCCCCAAGGTATGGCCTTTTGATAGCTTTCTCTGGAGGTTGTACAGGGCCTAGAAGGTTTCTGTGAGGCACTTCATTTGCCTTAGGAACACACAGGCTTGTAGTGTTACTGAAAGCTGATTAATCTCTTCCTAGGGAAAATGATACATAGCTGTTGGTTTGTAAGCACAACAGCAGAAAGGGCTTTGCTCTTAGAGGTCCCCAGACAAAGCTACTTTCTTTGGACCCAAATGAGAATAAGTTATAATTATGGATTAAAATTATGCATGAGACTACAGCTGGAATACTGTGTCCAATAGCATATCTGCACCTAAAAACAATTGCTCAGAGTTGTTTGCCATCCGCTCTGAGGAAGCAATGGACTTCCAGTGAAGATTGGGCAAATTCTGCAGCAGGGATACAGAAACAGCCCTCTGTTTAGAAACTTTGCTCTGGAAGTCAAGTAAGGATTCCAGCCTGATTTGGGGATTGGACTGTTTGGCCACAGCTGCAGGATGGTAAGTTCTGTAACAGGCCCTAAAGGCACTTGCTTTCAGAAGCATGTAACTCTGCATCAAAGTACTGTAATGTATGTGACACCTGAAGGATAAAAATTCAGCATAAATCCACGCAGCTCTTCAGGTTGTGTGAGGCAGATGATGCATGTAAAAGCTCAGATCCACTTTCTCTTTTTAAGAGGAGACTTTCTAACCAGTGGGGGGCAGATTTAACGAGCTGTGTGATACTCATCAGTCTTCATCTTGATATGTGTTGCTTTCAGTCAAGGTTTGCTCAAGCCTTGTGGGTGCTTCCAGAAGTACAGGATGGGTGAAATCACTTTAAAAAGGCAGAAGAATGGTCAGTGTTGTGGGATGGTTCTTTGAGAGGCCTTTGGCCTCTCGGAATGTTGTGAGGCTGGCTGTGGTGGACAGAGTTGATAGCTGTTGCCTCTTCTCCCCCACAGCTGGGAAAGAGCTCTTTGGTCTGGACACTCTTCAGAAAAGCTTGTGGATTAAGCTGCTGGAGGAGATGTTCCTTGGCATGCCCAGCGAATTTCCCTGGGGAGATGAGATCATGCTGTTCTTGAACGTCTTCAACGGTGCCCTGATCCTGCACCCCGAGGACAGTGCCTTGTTGAGGCAGTACGCTGCCACAGTTATCAACACAGCTGTGCACTTTAACCACCTCTTCTCCCTCAGCGGGTACCAGTGGGTCCTCCCCAGCATGTTGCAGGTGAGCTATTTCCATGAACAACATGAGGGAAGACTTGCAAGCAAGAACTTTTTTATAGGACCGACTGTTATTGGAGAAACTTTAAACAGCTGAGTCCTGGTGAGATCACAGATTGTGGGGGCCCCAAGAAGACAACAGAGCAGAGTGGGATGGCCCAAATCAGCATTCCTGAGACTACATTCCCTTTTGTTCTTGAGTAAATGACTACATTTTCTTCTTTAAGTTGAGTAAATGAATGTCTGTTTCTCTTACTATGTACTCCACACAGAAATGTGAGATATCTGGACCTTAGGTTTCCCTCAATGTTTTTTCCTTCAGGGATGGCTGAAATTTGGGGAATAGTTGAAATATCTGGATTTGCTAGTTGCTGGTCAAAATGAAATTATATTCACTTCTTTAAGTATGATAATTGTATTATCTGCAATTTAGATAGCAACAGAAAATAACACTAAATGTTTATGAAAAACTTATGTTGTCTTTTCATGTGAATGATGACAAATATTGAAAGTGTTAGAGGCGGAGTTTCTCTTCACTTTGAGGTGTACAAGTATGCCTTTTTTCTGTTGACATTTGACAAAAATCAGATACTGAAAATAAAAAAAAAAAACCAAACAATATAGTTCTTTGACAGACAGAAAGATTATTTCTGCAAGGCTTGAAGATGGTATCCAAAGATTTAATATTATAATGCAAATAGAGAAAAACCTAGTGTTTCTGTAAAAGAAGCAATGACCGTGACATCCCTATGTATGTTCATTTTGACATAGTTAACAAACCACAGTAATTAGGACCAGTGATGAATTTTGCTATCAACAAACTCTTTCATAACTGAAAACTCTAATATCATGCCTTACATGGTTAGGTAGGTAGTTATTAGATCCAGTTCTGCAGTGCATGGATTTATTCATTAGAAACAAGACATTTTGAAATAAAATAGCTTAATAACTTAATTTGAAGTACTTGGCAGTAACCAGTCAGCCTTGTGGACTCTCTCTTCGTTTCCACTTTCCATATTGAGAGAAATTAGTTTTGTAATTCTTTTCTATCCCGTCTTCCCCCCCTTACCAATTATTGTCAACTACCGAATAAATAAAATACACTCTTGGGAGGCAAAAAAGCATTTGAAATGAAAACCCAAGTTTTGCTGAGCTTGTTTGCTTTTGCAGATCTTCACATCTCTGTTCCAGGCACCTAAAATCAGCTGGTTGGTTTGTGGTCATCACAAACAAATTCTCTTCCACTTCTGGGCTTGAACTAGCCACTAGTATCTTAATTGTTAATGCATACATACACATATCTTTACAAGGCTCTTTTTGTTGCAGGTTCTTCTGCTTTCCTTAGTGAAGTGCATATACAATTAATTATTTCCCTTTTCTCAAGTAAATGAGATATTGCAAGTGTAACAGGCCATGGTGATTGACTGTCCTCATAAGCATGCTAGAGGCTTCTGACTGTATTAAACACATACTAGTCTCTTCAGCCTACTAGGCTACTGAGAATTGAATTCATCTCTGCAGAAGTCTTTCATGCTAATAATTTTTTAGAAACCTTCAAGAGGCCTGTGCTGTAATGTGACCTTTGCAGTACAGTAAAATCTCGGCATTACCTTTTGCCAGCAAATAGCAAAAAATATCCTGCCTACCCCCACTCAAAACCTCCCACAGACTTGTACCAGCAGAGAAGTGCAGACAGGCAATTGAAGCGGACGGAAGAAGGAAGCAGAGTGAAGTTGTTCCTAGCAATTTGTAATGTTTACATAACTGAGAAACAAATCCCACATCTTTGGCAACACATTGGCTGCATGGTTCAGTGGCCAGCCATGAAGGAAATGCCACTCTAAGAGCCTTAAAATATCTTAAAAGTGGGTGGAACTGTCACTGTGTTGGAGGACAAGCTAGGAGTTCAAATATCTTGAGAAACTGAAGGTGCAGTTTGAAAAAAGATAAAAGAACAGACTATGTTGATTAGGCTGGACAAGTGTAGGTCCTTACTTATGAATAAGTCATGTAACTATGGAAGGAAAGTAGCTGATTCAGTAGCAGTTCTGCAGGAGTTATTATAGATGTGAAGTTAAACATGAATCAACACTGTCCTGTTGAAGCATAAAAAAGAAAAAGAAAATATCTCAAATGCCATTCTGGGATGACTCTACAAATTTGTATCTTGTGAAAGAAACATGGAATAATTCTGCTGCTCCAATAAGCAGCACTCCTGACTTGAAGTGCTGGCTCTGTCCAGATGTGGACACTGCACAAAAGACATCAGTTAACTGAAGAGACTGCAGACTGGAACAGGGATGTACATCTAGAAGATACATCATCTAAGAAAGGACTGAAAGGGCTGGGATTTGATTAACTGAAAAAGATGAAAATTGAGGAAGAAAGCACTAACTAGCTTCAAACAAGTAAGGTGCTTCTAGGAAGGAGAGGGGAGGAATCTACCTCTGATACATAGGACAAAAAATAATTGACTAAAGCTGTGACAGAGAAGGTTCAAGCATGACAAGCAAACGTTTTTCCTAGGGACAGCTTGTCCCTGAAATGTATTACCAGAGAGGGTGGTCAAGTCTCCATCTTTGAAAACATGTTAGGCAAACATATCAGGAATGACAAGGCTGTAGTTAATTCAGTCTGGGGTAGGAGATAAAGAGCCCTTCCACTGGAGTTGTACTTCTTTTTTCCTTTGCTCAGGTATACGCTGACTATGAAAGCAACCCACAGCTACGCCAAGCAATTGAATTTGCCTGCCGCCAGTTCTACATTCTGCATCGCAAGCCCTTTATTCTGCAGCTGTTTGCAAGTGTGGCCCCTCTCCTGGAGTTCCCTGTGAGTAAAGGCCTTTCCCTAGTCCCAGCATGGGGAAGCCTGCATATGCAGCCAGCCCCCCATCAGAGATCACAAGGAGAAAAAAGCTGGAGCAGCAGCACAGTTCTTACTGAGCATATACTGCACTTGGTGCTGCACAGAACCATTTCCTGAACTTAGTTCTGCACACTTCTGTTCATCAGTTGATTGAGAAGGTTGACGAGATAATGGGCCACCGGTATCCAGGCTAGTAAATGTGATCCCTCCTTAGATTTCAGTGTATAAATATATTATAAAAGGACAGTAATGATTAGTAAATCCTTAAATGCAAATCCTTTCTTAGAATTCAGCAACAGGAACTAAAAGCTCAATGCCAAGTTTTAGTACATGTGAACTATAAGACTGGATTAACCATGTTTTGAAATAATTACTTTTTCATGTTTTAGTGAGTTAAAACAAATCAATGCAGTTTCAGTTTGAAGTGGGACTGCCAAATCTAACTGCACATACACTGTAAGCACACAAATCTTTCTCCTTGACAGGGCAGCAAAGATCTGTCCTTTCTAGGAAGTAAAGCTGTGTGTAGTCTTCAGATTATCCTTCCACTGTAGCATCAATCTGTTGCATCTAGGCAAGGCTTATTGTTTGATAGCTGTAAACTCTGGAACTCCATGTGAGCCCCTTGTCAAAACAAAAGGTTGCCCACACCTCCAGATAAAAATTCCTGGGATGCTCACAGGCCCTCAGAAAATCAACCACGAATGTCTGTTGTTGAAACAGGATGCTACAAACAATGGAACCAGCAAAGGAGTGTCAGCTCAGTGCCTGTTTGACCTGCTGCAGTCTTTAGAGGGAGATACTCCAGACATTTTGGACATCTTAGAGTTGGTGAAAGCAGAAAAGCCTCTCAAGTCATTAGGTAACAGCAAAACACTCTTTATTTAGTAATTCTGGTTTGTTGTTTATTTATTCAACATGCTGTGATACAGCATGATTTGTTCAGGGCCCTTTTCTTCTCCCAGAATGCAGTCATATCTGTTTCTTATGCCTCACAAGGCTTTTAAGATTGGCTTTATCAATAGCACCATCCTTTCGGTATTTTCTGCAGGAGGGAAATTATTAATTTATTTTATTCCAAAGCTACTTTTTCTGCATTGAGCCTGCTAGTTTGAGACTAGCCCCTGGCATTTTGAATTTTATCATGTGTGGGTGAAGAATAAAGATGCCTAATAAACTGCATCATGCTGACAAGATCAGTGTCAATTCCTCTGCTCCATGTGGGCAGGAAACAAAGGCATACTCTCCTGTGGGCAGGCTATGACTAGAAAATGATGGATGCCATTCAGACATTCAGTAGTGCTGAGTTGTAGGGGGACGTTGGTTTATCACAAAGCAGAATATATATGGCTGTATGATGTATCCAGGACACTCTGTCTCTTGATATTTATCCATGCAATGCAGTATTTAAGAATTTGTCTGAGTTGTGATTTGCAGGGAAGTAAATTTTGCTGATTTTTATAAGGATCTTCAACTTGTTTTCCAAATTTGCACTTCCCTTAAACAATACTTATTTTGATGAACTGTGAAGCCTGTCTAGCCTTACAGTTAAAGCTTTGTTGCATACTGGGATTTTACAATTCTGCACAATTATATTACAAGTTATAGTATAAAATGGTACAGAAACGGAAGATATTTCTTCTTCTTTGTAGATTGCAGTAAGCATTTATATAAAATCTTTGGTTTTAGGGTTATTCAAAGACATATCTGAAAATTTCCAAGTTCTGTGCCTGGTATTTTCCATCTGAAGATCAGAATTATCTTTGGACTTCTGTTGTTTGAAGTGATTTACACGCTTTGGGCCCTTAACTTTGGGCTCCTGTATACCAAAGTAACTTCTATAAATGGGACTACAGTTGTATTACAAATATTATTCTTCGAATACTTCAAGTTTCTTGATGCTTGGCACTAATTATATCCAAAGTAATATTTGTAATATGGGACTTAAATGCTTTTGAAAATTTTCTCTCAAATCACTAGCAAACGAGACTCACTTTTGTGCTGGTGCCCATGTGGCTACCAGTATAGAATGGGCTTGATTTTTTATAAGTAAACTGTCTTCTGCCATCACTGGTGTATCAGCATCATTTTTAGTGCAGTGGAAACATCTAGGAAAAAGCGAGGGAGCATAAAAATTGTCATTAGGTTGACATGTGTGCTTGTCATGTATGAGTTTAAGATTTTGCTTGTGATGGGTGATGTTTGAAATGGGACTCCAGCAGCAGCTGTAGGCCTTATGTTCAGCAATGATATGACCTTCTGAGAACTGTTTCTCACCTACCGAGTTCTTGGATAGGAGGGTGCAAGTGGGACTGCAGCATGTTTCCTTTATATAGACAGATTTTCTGACAAAAAACAAGTCTATCGGGGATTATTAAGATGAGAAGCAACCAACTGAAGAAGGGAAAAAGGAAGGAGTGTGTTAGTTCCTTTCATATTCAGTATGTTTGTGTGATAGTCTTCTCATATTGCTTTACTCCTGCAGACTTCTGCTATGGGAATGAAGACTTGACCTTTTCAATCAGTGAAGCCATCAAGCTGTGTGTGACAGTGGTGGCCTATGCTCCTGAATCATTCAGAAGGTGCTAATCTGTTTTCTTGGTTTGTGCAGACTCAGAAAAGGCATAAAAGCTGCACATGGCATGCAAAAGCAAGGCTGACAAATGGAGGCAGAGGATATAGAAATGCATTCCAAGCACAGGGCTTCTTGTGAGGCCCATCCTCTCCCTGTTGAGACATTTTCTAAGGCACCAAATCCTGACAGCTGCAGCATTAAGTTAGATGGCAGCCTGAGTAGCAACACCTAAACTGTAAGTGGGGATCACACTGTCTCCTGCAGGTTTCTGTTGTCAGAGAAGCAATGGAGGGGGAGAAAAAACAGCTGGAAAAAAACAGGAAGACAGAGAGGGGAGGTAAGCTGCTAAAGCAAAAAGTTTGGTTTCCAAGAGGGAACTAGAGAAGAATGAGTCTTTGGAAGGGGAAGTGAATATCTGCAAATGGATGCCATATTCAGAAGATACCCAGAAGTTCAGGTCATTTTTATTATTATTGTTTCATGCATCAGATAGTTTTCCCTGAAGTCCCTGATCCAAGAGGTTTTTTGGCCTGCTTATCTAGTGAGAAGCAATGAAATTGCTTGTGAGACATCCAAGGGTCCTCACATAGAAACTTAAGCCTGTGCTTGATATGAGTTTCAGGACTGACAAAATAAACCAGACAAAGTTTTGGTTATTTTTCCAGCCTCCAGATGCTGATGGTCTTGGAAGCACTGGTTCCCTGTTACTTGCAGAAACTGAAGCGACAAACCTCTCAAGTGGAGACCGTGACAGCAGCTCGTGAGGAGATTGCTGCTATGGCTGCCCTTGCCACGTCCCTGCAGGCCCTCTTGTACAGTGTAGAAGTGCTCACCAGGTAACCCACACGGTGCAAAGGTCTGAGCTGGCATTTGGTTATCGGTGTGGGGAGAGGGAATGCACAGGAGGTCACGATATGCAGCTTAGCTTGAATAATGGTTGAGTTTTAGACATGGTAAAATTAGTGCCAAATTTCACCAGATCACAAGCGGAATTTGAGTGCGCCTGTTAGATTTAGTCTTTAGTGTGCTATTCACCTTCCCATTGCCAGGCCTATGACAGCCCCACAGATGAGTCGATGTGACCAAGGCCATAAAGGAACCACAACAGCAAACCACACCATGTCAGCAGGTGTGAACACCAGGTAAGTCAGCGGGCTTTTCTTTCTTTCTTTCTCATTTTTCTGAATAGATTTTTTTTTTTGTTTTGTTTAATAAAGTAACATCTCAGTGCTGTCTGAGGAAGTGCTCTATGTACTGTGAGAGAAAACATTCAGATAAAGAGTATATAGCCCAGGACTGCATTTCTGACAGTAACCAAAATCCCCAAGACTAGAACCATGTGACTAAATAGAAGACCATGATATCAAAATGGAGGACACCCATCCTAAATGTCTTTTTCTTTGTTTCTCTTTCTGACTCTAGAAGTATACTGACAAAGCAATTATGTGCCTCAGTTCTCTGCTTTGCTTCTTTCTGAGTCTCCTGTCAAAGCAACCACTGGGCAGAGTGTGCTTGTGCAGCAGAAGGGTTGGATCCTTCTGGCCTTGATCTGAGAGACTGAACAGCAGCACAAGCTCAGACTGTATGTCAGCTGAGATTTGCAGAAACTGGCACCTCCTCCAGGTTTCTTTTCTTCCCTTCCCTATTGACTTTTCTTATGGTCTTTATCATCTTTATCTCCACATTGGTCTGGGTTGGTTTGGGGTTTTTTTGCAGTGACAGATAGCAAAGGAGTGAGTGGCAGAAATCTGAGAGAAAGGGAAGAATGACTGGGAATATTTTTGTTGTTAAAAAACCCCCACAAAACTCCCACAAAAAAAACTTCACACAGAAGATGGAAATAAGGAAAGAGACTGTAATACGGCTCCTTAGCCATAATGGCCATTCCAATTAGGCTGCTGCAAATTAGACAAGGCCACTGGACAATTTAGTCACAGAGCAAGGGTTTAAGAAATCTTGTTACAAAATACACCCTCAAGCATTTGGGATTATGAAGGTTTTCTTTGAAGTACTGATTACTCCTCCAGGTAGCCCTGCCTTCTCCTGGCCAAGATATGCCTTACTGTGCTTAAAATCTGAATGTTTTTGCTGACCTGGAAAGGGAATTCTCCCCTAGCAAAAGGTGGGATAGCTGTTCTTCCAAAGCGGAGTATTTCCTCAGGATTTCTCTTTTGTCTCTAACAGCTGATAGTAAGTCCATGCACAGCCAATAGTACAGGGGTTCTCAGACTTTCCTTCCCCATGGACCCTCTTCAAATACCTTTTGTGGCCACAGACCACCAAGACTTAACTCAAGATTTAAAGCACTAGACCACATCAAATATTTATTTCAATTTTCTCATGAAGGGTCTTCAAATTTGGAGAGAAGGGGAAATAATCTGTTAATGCACACACTCCTATTATAATATTTTTATTGCAATGATTCCATATAAATTTAAAATAATAGCATCACCACTCTTCCACCCCTGCTTTAAACCTTTGGGGAACCCCTGTGATGACACGGCCCCCCAGGGGTCTGTGTACCACAGGTTGAGAACCACTGGTCTAGTACAATACCATGGGCTGTATAGAACTGTAAATCAGGAACAGCCTTCTGGCAAGACATGCTTTCTGAGTTATTCCCTGTATTTCTTTGTATCGAAGGGAATAGAAATCACTCTCTGCATGGATCATCAAAGTGCTGTCATGTCAATTTATAGATGTGTAGTGTACACATCTTGGTTGGTAACTCCTGGAATCAGCCTGTTATTCTTTAAGACTTATTCAGGCATGGATGAAACACAGCTTTGACTTCCGGTCCTGGATCTGAGAAGCAGATAAACCCCTTCATGCTCAAGTCTGAAGTGGATTTACTTCTATTGCAAGGTTGCCTAGTCTAAGGAAAAATAAGGTGTAATGGAAAGTAGGGCTTTATGATTTGTCTGCTGATTTTGGACAGCAGTTAATATGTGTCTGCTGACAGGCAATGTAGAGACTCCTGATGCTATGTGACTCGGACATCTTGGTTTACATTTCCAGATCTTTCTTGTTGTCAAATGTTCAGTCTCTGATCCAAAATATTTTTGCACTGCTCCAGGTTTCCTGCCCTTGTTTCTTCTGTTGTGTTATCATTGCAACAGTCGTCTGCTAGCAACAGCAGGAGTCTCATGATGGTGGAATGATCACTGTTCCAGCCTTAGACACGTTAGCCAAGTGGTGCAGGGTTTGTTAATGCTTTCTCAACAAGAAGTGGCAAGAGAAAATTACAATAACTTCAAAAAACATGCTGAGATATTCCTTCCACTAGATGAGCTCTGGTTTTCACTACGGAAGAGAAATTGCTTTAAAGAGGCCTATGGCTTTTAAACCTGAATTTTTCCTTTCATTACAAGGGCAATAACAATAGGAATCTGTTCTTTGCTGCCAGTTGGGAGTTAAAGGCTATTCAATGTGGTCACTAACTATGTGTAGCCATTGTTCCAGTGACACAAGATACCATCCTGTCCATGGCGAGTATACCTCTACACTAGGCCAGTGTCGCCTTCTTTCAGAAAGGCACAGTTTTAGGCACCACTAAGTTGCTGTTTACATCTGCATTGTTTCTGTTTCTCCAGGTACCCAGAACAGGGAGCCAAACTACACTTTATCAGGTACAGTAAAATCTTTGCCTGGTCTTCCCTGACACGTTCCCCAGCAGTTTCCAGGCTCACCCCATGGGTCCCACCAACTGCTGCTCTGACAGGCAGCCTTTTTTCAAGGGAGGGTAGCAAAGGATAGTTCATATAGGAATTATTTACATTTTTAACAAAACTTTGCAGATTATAATTTTCCTTGGGTTTTGGTTGTTTTTTTGTTTTGGTTTTTTTTTTTTTCAGATGCAACTCTTTCTTTCCAATTTCAGCAGAAATCATCTGTTGCAAAAACAAGTTGGAGAGGTTGTTATAGTATGTGCCTACTGTTCCACTGTGTATAACACTTCCTGCTTTTTCTCATTTTATATACCCCAGGGAGAACCTCCACTTACTGGAGGAGGGGCAGGGTCTTCCCCGAGAGGAGCTGGATGAACGAATTGCCAGAGAGGAGTTCAGGAGACCGCGGGAGTCACTGCTGAATATTTGCACAGAGTTTTACAAGCACTGTGGACCAAGGCTGAAGATTTTGCAGAATCTGGCTGGTGAGCCCCGAGTGACTTCTCTGGAACTGCTGGATGTGAAGTCCCACATGAGGTATTCCACAGGCATTCTGCTTTTACTTGTTCATTTCAGGGGGATTCCTTTCTTTTAGCTCTCAATTTTTCATAATAGCAGACAGAATCACTTTTTGGTAGTGTAGTTGCATGTTGCTATCTGAAATAAGCAGAGCTTGTTTTGGATGTTCCTCAGATTGTACCTGACACTACTTGTGTATGAGGAAGGTTTCATGTGATCTACTCTGGTATCATTCAGACCCCCATCTCCAGTGGATGAAATAGCTCCACACAAGCCCATCTGATACATCAGAGTATGTTGCAGTGAGGAGCAGAGCAGATAAGGCTGCCTCTGCAGGGCAAGGCGTAGGGAAGCTGCCTAGCTGGCTGAAATGACCTTTATCCTCTCCTGTGACACAGTGCATCAGAACCAGCCGCTAACAAGCAAGAAAGGCAGAGCAACCACTGCACTGTATTGCACAAATGCCTGAAATATGGGGGAGGATATTTACAGGACCACTACCTCAGCATGTGCTACAGCAGGTGCACAAGTCTTTTATTTAAGGTGCAGCACTGAGCCCAGCTTGCTATTTGGATGTTCACTGCAAACTGTTTCATGTGGTGCTCACCTAGAAGAAGTTGGAAGTAGGGCCTTCTAAGCACTTTGGATCTGATTCTCTTCTCTGTGCTGTTCAGGGTAAACATAAAATAGCTTAAGTTGCTACTGAGAAGTTTGTCCAGCTGTAAAAAACAACAAAAACTGGGATAAGAGGGAACGGACCTGATTCTGTTGTCAGTTTTTCATTAATTTTCAGCAGAAACCCCTTTCTTACATAGTATTCCCTCAAGAAACATAAATTCATTAGAGTTGTTTCATGGTAAGATGGTTATCACTGCTCTGACTGTCACTTGTCAGAAGGAAAACTGGGATTAATATGAGGTGGTCCTAGTGTATTGCTTGGCAGGAGGGTCACAGGAAGACCTGTATTCTTTTATGAGACAAAGAAATACTTCAAGATCATTCTTTGAATACAGAATATTGTTTTGATGATTAAGGATACCAATTAAACTCAGACACTAGAGTGAAAAGAGTAGGTGCATTTTACTAGTGATAACCAATGTAACAGTGTAATACAGAAAACATGCAGTGAAAAAGGCACAATAACACACCTAAAGCAACAAATAGGAAAATACAGGGGAATGCATCAAATCATTACTACATGAGAGAGAGAATAGTGATTAAGAAAGATCCATCACCACTTGCATATGTTCCCATCACCCAGCCCCGCAGTGGCGGGGCAGCCCCGGTCACAGCGAGGGTTTGCAGAGCCTGTCCCGGCAGGTGGGAAATCCTGCACGGTGCGTCCACCCGTAGGTGAGGCTGCCAAAGTCGCTGTGAGCAGGCCCAGCCTTATATACCAGATATCAAGAAGTCAGAATAGCTAACACCTTTGTTTTGAGTGAAAAATTTCTGGTTTCATTCTCCTGTTGGATTCCACCCAAAGCCTGGCCAGGGCTCGGGGGAAACCAAGGGAGTTTCTAACAAAGCCAAATACGTGGGTTCTCAGCCTTGAACAAGGCTAAACAAGGGAAGCTGGATACATTCTCTCAGCATTTCATTCTCACTACTGATTATACTCTGTCTAAGCTGTATCTTTCACTAGTGGGCTTACATACTTTGTTAATCAATACATACTAAGTTAGCCTCTTCAGCTTAGGGCCTGTTGTTCAGGCTTCAGTATTTCAATGCTTTAGCACTTTTTACATCAGCATAAGTGGGTTGTTATAACTTAGTACAATACTTACTAACATAATGGTTATCAGTTATAAAATATACAGGATTCATCTATAGGTCAACTCTGGCTTGGGCCTATTGTCCAAGCAATTGGACAATTAGCACTTCAGATATCTAAATACCAAGAGACATTTTTTTATGGCCTCAGCCAGTGCTCAGTAGAGTATCAAAGTAAATAGGAAAGATAGCAAAGATACCTTAAGCTGTTTCAGACTTGCCTCAAAAGTCAATCAGAACCACCTCAACAATAATTTATTTTGTTCCCTGAACGCCGAGAGGCCATTCTGCCTGTGAATTATTTCTTTGAGTGCTATAATTTTTCCTCAGGAATAGCCTGCAAAGGAAGATGAAGGGTGACAAATCCTAGCAATGCACTGAACCAGCTCTGTTCCTGCACATGGACCAAAGAAAACCCTGTAAAAGCTCTTCTACCTTTTACATGCATGCTCTGGAAAAAATGGCAAACCCTCTTAGCTGGCAGATTCTGTCACAATTAGAGATCTTTGGATTCAAGCTGTCTCTATAGAACACAAAATTGTGTTTGACATTATTTGAGGTCTTGTTTAACAAATGCTCTGAATTCCTTTGGGAGTTGGGAGGTGCTTTTTGTTTGGTTTGTATGTTTGCATATCAACTGAATGTTGCTGTTCTCCCCCTTCTGGCAAATGTTTAATAATTTAGCGGATAATTTTAAGCAAGAGAATTCTGTTTCCACAGATGTGTGTCATCCTTATATATAGTGCTTGGCTGCAAACAGTGTGAAAACCTGATGGACACGGCTGCTTTTGCAGTGCCACCTTTACGTTTTTTCCAAGGGACACAAGCCTCAGAAATCAATACATCTATTTAGCTGCATTACAAACTACATGACTTTTAGCAGTAGAAGTCCGAGATAAGAACTTTAATCTTATGTTAGAAACAAAGGTGAGATTCTCAGGGCAGATTATGTTCTTGGTTAGACATGTTGGGTGTTTTTGTATGATTTCAGTGGGAGTGAGGAACATGTGTCTGATGAATGAACTTTATTTAGTGCAGTAAAGGGCTTGCTTCTTTTTACTATCCTAGTCTTACATTTGTATGCCACATAAGAATGCTCTAGTGTACTACCCAGGAGTATTGCAGTTTAACAGTAATGGGGAAACTTCATTTCTGCAGGTTTTATATTCCAGAGTAATTAAGTTTAATGATTCTTAAACTATTTTATGTCCCTCTCTTAAAAGACAAATTTAACAAATTTAAATCCATATGTACAGAAGGTGTTCTTGGTATATTTTCTGGAAAGATACTTTCTTGTGAGCAGATTTCCATGAAGCAGTCACAGTACACAGTAGTTAGCTGGGAAATACTGCATTCTTTCAAGAGGGAAGGTCTTTCATGGTCAAAGGTTATGGCAGCAAAACTAAGGGACTGGTTTGCAGAAGGTAATGAGTTGTGCTCTGGTTCTCTTATGTCTCCTGGAAGGTGCTAGAAATAACTGCTTTACTGGGGTTGGAACCTGAATTGCTTTTTCATGGTTAGCCCTAAATAAAAGTGAACATCCTCTTGATTCTTACATAAATTCATTTCATAATTATCAGTGAAAGGAATGACAGGATTTAACCGCTGTAGGAAAAAAACCTTATTTCTAAGTAGAGAACAGATTTACCAGAATGTGATGTGACAGCCATGGTCTCGGGAGGCTGACAAATGTAATTTCAGAGACTTCAGAAAACAAGATAATATGCTAGTCACTTCAGACAGGATTAATCTCACCCAGTTTTAGCCATTTAAAAGTTAAATGTTTAGTCTGCAAAAGTCATAAAGATCTTTTTGGATCCAATGAAAGGGGAGATGCACATCCAATGAGCTGTTTATCCCAGTATTGCAGAAGGTAAGAATTTCCTAGGTTGCTTACTTCTGTGTGAACGGAGCTAGACGATTAATTGAGATGGATGTCTCAAGTTGGATGAGATGGATTTTGCACTTTATATTGCATAAGGAAGTTTTCCTTATACCATTATGTGCCGCTGATATTGTATTGCCAGAAAGAAGTATAATTATACAATAATTTAAATTTCACAATGTTTAAGAAAATAGACCTGCTCCATAGTAGGACAAAGTAGTTGTGAAAAGTAATAATAAAGAAATAGTGGATAAAGAAACACTTTTATATAGCCCTTTTGGATAATCTGAAGAACTCATTGCCCTTGATATCGCTAGACAGATTTTAAAGAGAATAGAAATAAGTTCCATTAGTTGAAAGCATTTCAGAAGAAGCCCCCACAATATGAATAAGATTGTACTGTAATTGTCTACTACAAAGTCTGTTGATGTTTCAGGAAGTTTAAAGGCTTCTATCCCTTTTATTAGTAGATGTAGCTTTATTACTTATCTTTGTCTATCACAAATATTCAAGTATTTCAGTAGGTCTTTATCAAACTGCAAGTGTAAGTTAAATGTTGCTGTGGTATTTCACAGTCAATACAGAAAATGCCATCCGCAAGGCCATCTGGGAAGGTTAGAAGAAGCAACAGCAACACAATCTGTAGAGGTGTTAGGAGAAACAACTTAGAGCTGCAGGGAATAATCATACAAAGTACATGTTGTGTAAGCCTATGGGACAGCACATTATTTTTAAAATTTAACCTGAAAACTACACAGTGACACCTGTTAAAGTGGTGACACTGAAAAAAAAAGCAAAAAACCAAACCAAATCACTCATTAATTGACATACAAGTGATGTTAGATCTGTGTTTCACAGGCATTTGCAATGCTGTAATCTTACCAACAGCTCAGGTGCTTTGTTTTTAGCTACACAAATCTGTGATTACCATCTTTTTCCTTTTACTAGGCTGCTGAAGATTTATCTGTTAGTTCATTGGCATGTGTGGAGAAGGTCAAGCTGTATTTGATTTTCCTCTTAACAAACCCTGGTTTTAGATTGGCAGAAATTGCACATTCCCTGCTGAAACTGGCACCTTATGACACGCAGACGATGGAAAGCCGTGGTCTCCGGCGCTACATCATGGAGATGCTGCCCATCACTGACTGGACAGCCGAGGCGGTGAGACCTGCCCTTATCCTCATCTTAAAGAGATTGGATCGTATGTTCAATAAAATTCACAAGATGCCTACTTTGAGGTGAGCAGGTATGACAGAAACCCTCTGGGGTCCATTTCTGATGTTGCAAGCCTTGAAGTGTGGGTATGTCATCTAACTAAAACTGTCATGTTGCAGTGAACCTTTACAACATATCAGAAAATGAACAGATGTTTTTATCTCTGTAAGTGTGCATTTATGTTGACATTTTTGTTGTGTCTTCTGGTAGCAAGAGAAGTGCATTGTTATTAAGAAATACAGAAGGAAGTTCCATAAATCTCGTTTTTCTTTCTCCAAAATAAGTCTTCAGATTTGTAACACCTCACCCTCTTTATTAATTTTAGCTGTGAGTTGAGGAGATTAATTGTATTTTTTAATGGAAAGTTAAACTGTAGTAAGGGTATTTTTAGCATGCCTTCTCATGAAAATACTGTTAAGTTCTCTGTAAAGATAAAAATAGTCTAGAGCTATGCAGTAGCTTCTGAATGCTCCTTAGTGAAGGGAACAGAACTGCACTGATTGCATCTAGTGAAAGTCTGATGCATCACACAGCAGCTTTATGGTACTGGCTTTGGCAGCTTCAAGAAGTATCCAACATGGAGCACTCCTACCTCAGAGGCAGGGATACAAATCCAGTCTGGGTAGTATAAAATCTCTCAATCCTGTGGATTTTCCATTGATCTGAGTAAAAGGAGTCATTGGTCTCAGGCACCGTCGTGGGCATATGTCCTCAACTGCTTGAATCAGTCACTCTGTTGGCAGTCTCAGCTGAGAAGTCAAAGGATGTTAGAGAACATCAGAATGTAGGACTCAAACACAAAACTTTAGGTCCCAGTGGGAATCATAGGTACCCAACTAAGATGGAGCAAATGACAGGGAGGTGATCTCTTCTTTCTGACATCACTATCTACCGCTTTCCTTTGGCTAACAATTCACTTCAAGAAACTCCTGCTCTTGTAGGGAATTTAGAGGCAGAAATTTCGACTCTTCTCCTTCCTGTTGGTTTGATTCTTTGCCATGTCTTGCCTGCTTGTCACTCATTCTTTCTTCTCTTGCTCATACTTTCCCCTGCCTCAAAGGCAGCTTAGGGGTCTTCCTGTTCCTGAAGATCTTTCCTCTTTGTGTAAGCTGAATGAATGCTCATAAATTCAAATTCACTTCATATTCTCTCTGTCTGTTGCCTGTACCTATGCCTGGCTGAAATTGCTCTTCTGTACACAAAGGAACAGAGACAGCAAAGCCACTGGACCAAATGCAGCAACTACATTTAAACATCATTGGGCCAAGAAGTCTCTTAGAGACCTCGTGTGCACGCCCCACTCCGAAACCAGCATCTGACGGGAGTAGTATGTGTGTAAGAAAATACAAGAACAAACTACTATTCTAGAGATTTAGAAACAGGGGATGCGTAAGAACTTACGTAGTGAACACTTGATCCCCCATGTGTCTCTAAGAAGTCCACTGAGGAGCTTGGCTAGGATATTGTCTTGAGCTAACAGGTTATCCAAGCTTTGTCTGTCCTTCTGTCCCAGTAAGTGCACAGTCAGATGCTGGCTTGAGAATTATACATACTGCAAAGAGTCAGGCCCTGAGATGGAGGGTGTGAACCACTTTTGATGTTACGTATGCTGTGTCTGCTTATGATTAGGAAGGACTCCATTCAGTACCTGCCACAAGCCCTAAAAGCTGTTTTGCTGAAAAAAGCAAAGTGTCAGGGAAGAAAGGATCCTGGAATGAAGGACTTCGGTGCTGGTAGGGAATGAATCTGCTCTTGTGCACAGGGTGAGGAAGGTAAAGACTGTACTGCTGAGCCAGTTTAAGTTTAGGGCAGACTGTGACTGGGAGTCACTCTGGCAGAGCAGACCAGACTGCAGAGCAGCTTCCAGGGGGCACTCACAGCTGATGGGCTTTGTTCCCTTCAGGGAGAACACCCACAAGGCACAAGAGACAGAGGAGTCACTCTCAGCTGGGAGCACGGCACAGCAGGCCTTTTCCCCATATCGGCACACCCGAGAGAGCTGCCTGGTGGCTCCCTCTCATTCAGTGTGTCGGAGGGAAGCGTTAGGGAGTGAAACACAGCTCGTCCACCACTGCTGCTGTGAGGGGACTTGTGTTGCTAGTGCAGACCCCTCTTCTACGTTTCTCATCTCTCTCAAACGCCCAGTGTGCTCTGTGGCTCTGTGCTTTCCTGAGCGGCGCCGGTAAAACCTTTTCTCTGTTGCCCACTTTGTGCTCATCTTGGACGTCGTTGCTGTCTGACATGTTTCCTCTGTGGGCGTCACTGTGTGTCAGTCACCGTGTTTAAGAGCGTCTGGTGGGGGGCAGGAGGCCTGCGGCTAACGGCACCTACTGTTGTATTGCAGGCGCCAGGTTGAGTGGGAGCCTGCCAGCAATTTGATTGAAGGGGTTTGTTTGACACTTCAGAGGCAGCCAATCATATCCTTCCTGCCTCACCTTAGGTCTCTGATCAATGTGTGTGTCAATCTGGTGAGTAGCCGAGCGGCAACCCCGTGAACCTTTGCTAAACCTCCCCCTGCTGTTGACTTCTCTGGACTGAAGATGACAGTTCATTCCCATTCCTGTCATTTTTACCTGTCCCCCTTTCCCCCCACAAGGGGACTTCGCAAGTGACACTAGAGATAGCAAGGTTCATTTTTGAAGTGGTGCATGGGGAGATACACCGGTAGTGGTGGTCAAGCGATTTATTTCCGTTGCTTCCCACGCACCACTTTGAAGATCCACCTTTGCCAGATTGAGCTGAGAGCTGAGGGCTGCAAGTTGGAGAGTGGGGTGGTGGAGACTGCACACACCTGGTAGAGACGGGGAGAGGGTGGCACTGGGGATACCTACCGTCTCCAGTGGGGAAGGACCCTGATGGCTCCGTCAGAGGCCAACAGGTGTTGGCTAGTTAGAAGGGTTTACATGGGTGGATTCACTTCACTGTTTGCAATGTCCCTGGCTTGATCTAGTACAGGTTTGCACTGTACAATGTTCAGATCCCACTCTTAGTAGAATTTATGCTCCTAAGTGTGTTACAACAGAGACATGATACAGATGGAGTCTGTCTGGTCATTCACTGATAGACTGTGGTGTTTCTGCAGGTGTTATACTGAGGGAAAACCCTCCATTTGGTATCTGTAACTCCAGCCATTTGGACAATCATGCATGCTTTCATTCCATGTGGAAAAAATACAAATAAGGGGTAAAAGACTGCACTAGCATTTTAATTGTTCTTGGATTTTATAACATTTTCTCCTTAGAACGTAAATGTTGTCACTTTTTCTAGTGCTTACAAAAACCTCTCAGGGTTCACCAGTGCTCTGAGAGGCTTTAAAAACAATGATCATCACTAAAATGCAGTATCAGTTTTTGCCAGGTTCCTGTCCTTCATGTCCATTCAGCACTGATTGCTGCAAGGGCAGGGAAGCTGCAACCTGTCAGAGTCTGTAAGACTTCTTCCTTTATCAAGTAGAGGTAGCTACAGGAGGTACTGCAAATCTGGGCCCTCAGACTACTTAGGGTTGCTACACAGGGAGGCTGCTATAGAGTTAGCTCAAGTACAAGTTTAGAATGGACTTGCAGTTTGGCAAGCAGGCATGGCAGAGTGATTCACGCCCGCAAGCTCTCCAGAGGGCCTGCATCAAGAATTAGCCAGTGCTCTAAAAATAGCAGAAAGCTCTGCAGTGCTGAAATGCAATCATCATGCTTACATTCAGGTGGCTGGGAACACCAGGGAGAGCTACCAGGAAAAGATGTACTCCTACTGTCAAGAGTATTTTACTCTTAGCTGTCAGAACTATAGCCACTGTGAGCTGTGGGAGAACCCCTGACTGCATGCTGTATCATGTGTAGACCAGTTGAACCACAAAGCCCCAAAACAGATCAGACAGGAGGGCGGGGAAATGTCTAAATGATAATCCATAGTGATACAAAGAAAGGGCTCAGCCTCTTCTCTTTCTAAATTGTCCTTTGGTTTTCTGGTTATTGCGTTTTTCCCCAGGCTGAATTTGGAAAAAGAAGAGTGCATTCATCTCCCCTAAGCTTCCGTGTCTGCCAGGTCTACCCATTCCTGTCATCTAGATGTGTCTAGTCATGAAGAGAAACAGGCATATGCAGGCCTGTGATTTAATTCCTCCTGAGGGACACATCCAAAATGGTTCAGATAACTCCCACTAGAAGTGCTATTTTCTTGTGCTGATATTTCAAGGAGTCACATTCAGGTGACTCTGCTTCAGGTCAGGTGAGAAGAATCATACTTAATAACTCCTAAGCACAGACTGTGTTTGAGAGGAATCTGAACATTGTACAAAACCCGACTTGGGTCAGACTTAGGACATTATTTTTCAAGTAGATCAGCAAGAGAAGGGAAAAGATGTCCAGTTTCAATGCAGACTTTTTGCTTTGATGACATATTTTTATTTGTTACAGTCATTACATGACATATCCTCCAACTCTTAACTATTCCACCAGTCCAGTGCTGGTCATTCAAGGCTGGTACTGGGTACATTTATAAACGTACCAGGTTACCTGTGTGCACTCCTCCCATCCTTGCTGGTTCCCCCTTCTCCCCTCCCTTTCCCTGCTAGAGCTCCTTCTCCCCACTAGTCCCAGCTCCCTCAAGGACCACTGGGGGGGCTGGTTCTCCTAGATCCACCCTAACTCAGTGCTCGATGAAAGGCGCCTCCATTTCACTGATGTTGGAGGATATGGCATGGATGAAACTGTAAGCAGTCAGTTGTGGTGATGTGCTCTGTTTGTATTGCAGGTGATGGGAGTGGTAGGACCCTCCAGTGTGGCTGACGGATTACCCCTTCTTCATCTCAGCCCTTATCTCTCGCCACCTCTGCCCTTCAGCACAGCTGTTGTCCGGCTTGTAGCATTGCAGATACAGGTGTGTCTGCCCTGGCCTGTGGCCAGGCCTGTTATAGCTTCTGGTTGAGACACCAACTCATCGGTGCTCTGTTTTCTTTCTGCAAAAGCTGGGCAAAAACTGTGGAACATACACCAAAAATGAAAGAGAAACAACATTCTCCCTTCTTTTGAAGCCTTGAACTCAAGCTCAGAACTCACCTGTTGGGGCCAAGTCCACAGCAAGCATCCATCAGCTTAACACTGCTGTTGGTCCAGGGAGTTTGGCTGATTGATGCTGTATAAGGCTCTGACAAGAATGTTAGGGTTCTCTGCAGGATCTAAGGAGTTAGCATAAGCCTCCTGCCACAGGCAGATGGGCCCTGCCATGGGTCACATCCATGCAACCCTACCTTTTTTCCTGTGGGACCACGTGTGCAACTGAGAGTGGAGTTTGTGCTCTTCTGCTCTTACCCGAGCTGGTCACACAGTGTGCCAGCTCAAAAAAACAGCGCAACTTGGCCTTTCAGCTGCTGACTCAATAGCATCCTTGTTGTCCAGAATAAAAAAACCCATCCTGGACTTTTTGGAGAATTTCATCACTATTCCTTTCTCATAGCAGTGCCATAATTATTACAGAGTCTTTCTGCCTCTGGTATCCCTTTCCCTCCCCATTGGCATGAAATCAGACAGAATGGTGACCAAAGAAGGTCAAATTTCCTAATCTAGCTCCAACTTGCATTTTTAAATATGCATTGGCACATCCATTTTAATACTTCAGCAGGTATTTCTGAGAACAGGGCGGCTTGGGAAGGAAGGCTTATAGGAACCAAAACACAGTGCTGTTTCTCAGAGCACAAAAGGATGTTTTGATACCAACTGACACAGAATGAGGACAGATTTCTTCCAGCTCTGAGGTAATGGTTCTTTAATCAAAAGCAAAAAAAGGGCCACCTTCACCTTCTCTGAAATCTTTTGTCTTTTTTAAAACTAGATACCAAATTAATAACTTTTTTAAAGTATTGGGAGTTTTTACTTTTGTTATCCTCTTCTCCCTGTTCACTCATTCATGGGTTTTAAATGTAATGAAAACCAAACATGTGAGAAAAATATTTCCAGCAGGATATGAAACAGAAGTACTTCACACCCATCAGAAAGCATCTTCTCCTGGAAGTTCTCAGCTCAGGTCTGTGAGCTTGAGGGGTTGAAAGATTCAGTTGCAGTTCACAGCTAAGTCTGTAGCAACTGGAAGGTTGTAAATGAGCAGAGGTTCTAGTGACAGTCAATTGTATTACCTTCTTCTAAAGAAGATGAAAGACCTTTCAGTTTAGGCTTAACTATGTGTCAAGAAGTAAACATGCATTTTATTTATTTTTAGGAGTTCACTCTTTGCATTAGGAGGACGATTGGGCAGCACAAAGTGAGGCACAACAAAAAACGTGTTTGGGAATAACCTCCATGTTCAGACAGCAGAATATTTAGATGATGTCATTTGTGCAACTTCCTCTGTTTCTTTTTTTTATTCCCCATATTATGGGTCAGTTCCTGATACCATTCACAGCAGTGCAAAGTTTAACACTCAGCTGACTCCTGTGGGATACATCTGATTTTGTTAATGGTATTTATAAGTTAGGAATCTGGGCTTCTTACATCTTGGCTATGACAAGAGCAGGTGACACCTGTGTTACTCTGTGAATTCCTTTCACTCCTGACTTAAGTGGTCTCAGGGCTTCTAATTCAATCAATGCTGGTGTTGTACTGTGTAAACAGGGTGCCCAGGGGATCGTCATTCCCTGCAGTAACTTGTGTGCGTGATCTGCTGATGAAATCGTTTAATCCTTTCTTATTATTACTGCACAGGCTTTGAAAGAAGATTTCCCCCTAAGCCATGTCGTCTCCCCATTCACCAATCAGGAAAGAAGGGAAGGAATGCTTTTAAACCTACTGATTCCATTTGTGCTCACAGTAGGATCTGGAAGCAAAGGTCTGACTAATTTAACAAAAAGAATTTTTCTCCCCCTTTTCTGACAACTGATGTTTGCACTTTCCTTGCCCTCTGTTGATTTTTTTATTTTTATTTTTTTAATTTGTTTTTCTGTCACTGGCAGTGTGTCAGCTAAGTGCCCTTTGGGTCCAAGACTGAAAAGAGCCCCATTGGGAGAAGTTGTTGTGGTTGTTTCTTCTCTTTGTTTCACTGTGCCATGGTTCTTGAGTCAGGTCTTACACAGACATGCTCCTTCTTTTGAAACTGGGGTGCAGGGCAAGACAAATCTGTTGTAGCAGAAGCTACAGAGGGGAGCAGAGGTCACAGAAATTGTGTGCCCCTGTGGATCACAGTCTGCCCAATCCATGCCGCTTGTCTGGCAGAAGTCCTGCTCCTTGCTTTCTTCTATAGAGGGTGATCGCTGGTAAATCCCTAAATGAAAGCAAAGAGTGCAGGGAGAGGGGAATGTCGAAAGGAAATGAGATCACGAGACCACTGAACGGGACATTTCTTTGTGCTGTGTAGCTCTGTGTATGTGTGTGTTTGTGTTGGTGCTAAAATAAACTATGCCTTTGCTTGCAGGAGGAGAAGCAGCATAACAAGGTGTGGGGGACGGAGTTTTGGCTTAGGGGACGTTTGAGATTGCACCCCATTTTGGAACTGAGCAGGGTCTGGATCTTTTGGGTGTCTATGATGGGATGTAGCCTGATCTTTCTCTCTCTTTCCCCTCCCAATGCATCTCAGACAGCCCCTGGCTGGAGCAGCCTGAGGTCCTGCTGCTGCTCCAGACTGTTATCAATATCCTCCTGCCACCTCGCATCATCAGCACTTCCCGCAGCAAGAATTTTATGCTGGAGAGCTCCCCTGCCCATTGCTCCACCCCAGGGGATGCGGGGAAAGATCTGCGGCGGGAAGGTCTCGCAGAGTCCACCAGCCAGGCTGCCTACCTGGGTGAGTGATGGCTTCTGCTGACCACTGAGACAGAGATAAAATGGAGCGTTCAAGACTGTAGACAGCACCAAAGAAAACCATCTCAGGCAGGAGCTAACTGAGCTCTTCTGAGCTGCTTTAGGTCTTGTCCTGAGCAAGGGGCCAGGCTAGAGTGTACCTCTGGAATGTATCGCAACATGAGCAGTGTCTGCACTGCAGCTGGAGGGGATTGCAGCACAGGTAGAAGTTGCACAGTTTTCATATGGCCAGAATATAGCAGTGAAGCCACCAAAGGCAAGTCAGACTGTCTATCAGCCCCTAATATCACAGCTTCACTGGCCCTTGGCTAGTTAGGGTGCAGTGTGATGCAGCCTGCCTGCCTGCTGGCCCTGTGTACACACACTCCTTACTGACTGGTATTCCCTTCACTCACTGTATGCTGCTGCAACGTAATACTATATTTTCTCACATATGACCCACAGGTGAAAGGAAATAAAAAATAATCAAATCGGAGGTGGCAGCAGCACTGCAGGTTATTGGGGCTATACGGGGAGAGTTCTGTCTCCAAGCTCTCGCTCCTTCAAACAGCTTCCCTGTTTTTGATTTTGTGAGGGCATTTATCTGAAGACTTATATTCAGGTCTTTGTTAACCTATATCTGAGGAATGGGGTAACGCTAATGAAAAAATGGCGGTTCACCACTGATTTAGCCCCCCACTCCGACAAACCTGAATACAGATGTGTGATGACTGAGATGTCTTGACCATCCCATCAAGAAAGATGGAGTAGTCAACTTTCCCCCAACAATTCCCCGGTCCCCCTGTGCCAGACCAGGGGAGCATGGAAAAGGGGAGATCCCTTGTCTCTCCTGTGACCTAACTGTTGGTCGCTGCCCACTAATATAGAGCTTTGTTTTCAACCTCATCGCTGTTCATCCCATTTGTAATGCAGTGCTCTAGTGAATTACGGCCCCTGGCTTACTGGACCGTGTTTTTGTTTAGATTACAGTTTGGCCATGACTCATGCAGCTGCACTGCTAGAAAGGTTCTTTTCATTACCCCATAAATAACCTGAAGGTTATTGTGCTCACAGGGTGACTCTTTGTGTGGATGTGCTTGATCAAGATTTTTGAGGTTGTCTGATCAGACAGGGCTGTATTCCCCCTGAGCTGCTTTCAAAATATCTGAATTCCAGGAAGAAAAAAGAACTCTTCAGGGAGGGAGAGGAGAAGCTAGAGCAAGAAAATACAGAGGAACTTAGGTGTGAAGTAGGAAAATTTCTCTGGAAATGGGACTCTCAGTCCTGATCCCTAGGCCTTTATTATAAGAAGCTTGCCCTCCTTCCCTGCCGTGTTTGAAAACTGATAGAAAGGACAGTTGTGACTCTGAGGTGTGTGGGTGTGCATGTGCACGTACATGCATGCATGCCTGTGTAGGTTTGTGCCCGCTGTGGCCCCCCTCTTCCTCCCTCAATGCTTGTAAGGGACACTGATAACATCTCTGACTGCCGTTTGCTGATGTGTGTTCCCCTGTAGCCCTGAAGGTGATCCTTGTTTGCTTTGAACGGCAACTGGACAGCCAGTGGTACTGGCTGAGCCTGCAAGTCAAAGAGATGGCACTGCGGAAGGTGGGAGGGCTGGCCCTGTGGGATTTCCTCGACTTTATCGTTCGAACACGGATCCCTATCTTTGTGCTCCTCCGGCCCTTCATCCAGTGCAAGGTAACAGTTGCTTTGGCTCCTGATATATCATTCCCTGAAGGCAAGATATCCTTTATTCCCCTGCTGAGAACAGAGGAACAGCACTCATCGAAGAACTGTGTGTTCATGTAGGGAGTGACTTTTCAGAAGTTAGTAGGCCTGAGAACCCTTTGAAACTATATCACAGGGCTTTTTCCTAGACAACACTAAAGAGTATGCCACTCATACAGGAGCTGTGATCCATGGAGTACAGCTAGTCTGTATTCCCCTGGATGGGAAGGTACTATCAGGCTTACCAAGAGGGTTTGCACGTCAACTTAATTTTGCAATAAAGACACTCAAAGCACTTGGAAGTAGTGTGGTCGCTCTGAACCTAGGAGGGTGTTGGCATGGTTGGCAGAAATCTCTTTGCACAGAGTTGGGGAATAGAGCTAACAGCCAAGAAAGACCACACCACTTTCCATCTCTTGGGTGAGGGTTCTGACAGGGCTTTTGTGGATGGACAGACAGCTGCTAGGCTGAGGTGGCCAGGGCTTAAGTTAATCATGGTTCTTTCCTGTTTACCAGGTAGACTAGCACATGGTCCTCCACCTTATTTAGCCTATCATGTCTCCCCACTTGGACAGACTAAACCATCTTGGAGGAAGGAGCTGCCTCGTGTCTGAGGGCAGGGTTTAGCATAAGGAAGCCCTCGCCCCATGTACCAGTATCAGTGAGGTTTTGATATCTGTTCAGTCAAATATAACATTGTCCTTGCAAGACAGGTGGAAACCTCATAGCTGGAGTCAAACCCTCCTGCCTGCAAAGAGGACAGTCTGCTGGCTGCAGGCTCATGCTGGTCTGCAGACTAGTTCCTGTTCCCTGGGCATCATTTCCCTGCAATACTAACGTGTCCCAATTTTACAGCTGCTGGCCCAGCCGGCCGAGAACCACGAGGAGCTGACTGCCCGACAGCACATTGCCGACCAGCTGGAGAGACGGTTCATACCGCGCCCGCTCTGCAAGAGCTCCCTCATTGCTGAATTCAATAACGAGCTGAAGATCCTGAAGGAGGCAGTGCACAGCGGGTCTGGTAAGAGGAGAGGGGAGACCTGGATCACATCAGCCCAATCTGGAGAGAGACCTGGAACACATCAGCCCAATCTGGCCAGCTGGCTTGCTCATAAATTAACTTGTGAGGCAAGACCTGCCCACTGCCTAGCAGGGGCACGGGGTAATCCACCCACGCCCCGAGAGCCTGCCCCTGGAGCAGGCCCTATGCCCAGCCCAGCCTTGCCACTGGACAGCCATCAGGTGTCAGGGTGAGTGGTGAAATGCACCTTGTCGTGCCCATTTTTTCTACCAAGTCTGAGTCCTTTTTCCCAGCAGCCGCCTCTTGCTGTCACAGCTGACATGTGCGGCCCCAACCCCCAACACAGCAAAGCCGCTCACTCCATCTCTGTAAATCCGAAGCTGCTCGTGCAGAAACGTCTGTTTGCAGCAGATCTGTCTCCTAATTTCTCCTCTTGATGTCTTTTTGATTCTTCTCTACCGTGAGGTCCAGATGAGGGTCCCCTAGCAGACTGAATTCTCTCCTGCATGAGGGAAGTTTTCTCCTTTAACAGTCACCCTTGCTGCCACGAGGTGGCAGCTACTGCTTACACACGGCAAGAGATTTTACGTGCTTTGTTCTTAAAACAAATTCAAAAGAAAATGCCTCAGCCTTTTTGCCTTGGTAATAATTTGTCTTGTTCCTAAATGTTGAAGCTAATCTGGAAAATATGGCGCTAAAGTTAAGGGAGAAAACCAGACTGCGTGAGAAAAACAGACAGAGGTTTGGGAGAGATGAGGTGAGCCAGGGCAGCCGTCTCTGTTTTTCTGCTGCTGCCAACCCCTGCCCCACCATGGGGCAGTCGGGTGCCTGATGTGACAGGAATGCTTGGCTGGTCGTTGATGTCCAGTGCCATCACTGACCTGGGTTTGCCTTTCCCACTCTTGTGCAGCTTACCAAGGGAAGACATCTGTCAGCACCGTGGGCACCTCCACCTCCGCTTACCGCCTGAGCCTGGCCACCATGTCCCGCTCCAACACTGGCACCGGCACGGTCTGGGAGCAGGACAGCGAGCCTTCCCAGCAGGCCTCGCAGGACACGCTGAGCCGCACAGATGAGGAGGATGAAGAAAGTACGTGGTTACTAATTTGAGCTAAGCCCCCAACACCGGAGATGTGCTCTTGATACCCCAGAGGGCAGCTGGGAGGGGAAGACAGTTGTCCCTGTCCCAGTGTGAACAAAAGGCCCGTAGGGGCATGATGCTAAGAAACTGGTCTGGTCGCCACACAGTTCATGGTGTTAAAGCCTGGGCCGTTACATACCTCCTCACTCCCTCCTGAGCTCTGGGTAGGGAAAAGGGAAAGGCACGGTCAGATTTTTAGTGTATGAGACCTGGGCTGACACGCAAACCCCACACTGCTGACAAGGCATTTGGCAATGAATCCTCTCTTTGACCTTCCTCATGGCTGTGGCTGGCTCTGTAGTTAGGATCCTGTTCCTGCAGGGTCTTAGTAATTCCCGCTCATCGCTTCTGTCCAGATGCTCCGACGTGGAATATGTTGTCCTTGTGCTGCATGGGATCCAGCTGTGGCTCTCTGCAGGGTGGAATGTCTGTGTGCTTGTGTCACTCGATTAATAAAGAGGAAATTAAGCCTTAAACCTACCGACAACAAAAGCTTGATCTCCCTTTCGGGCAGGTTCTGGGGCTGCCAGGCTTTCTGGTGCCAGTTTAGAAGGAATGGGATGGTGAATCTTTCAGGGACTAGTTTGTAATGACCTGAATGTTGCTTTGTCATTTCAGCTGAGTTTCATGTTGTTCTTGGAATTTTGCCTTCTCTCTGCCTCTGATCTTTTCATCTGCTTCTGAGTTGCCCATCACTGAAAGCCAGGGTTAGAAAACTCTGCTCATATGTCATCAGGCTTGGGCTTCCCCCTACTTTAGCAGGGATACTGTCTTCTGGTCCTGCAACGGTTGGTTGCCTCGATGCCTGAAACTCAGGCACTCCACTTCTGTATTTGAGGAGTGCTGACTGTTCCCCAAAGACATTAAACAAAAGGAGTGAAAATGGGTGGCTCAAAAGAAAGGCCTGTGCAGTTACAGCAGAACTGCCTTTTGAGAAAGAACAGTTAGCCTGAAACTTTCCAGGCTCAGCCCAACTTTATTTTAGCTGGCTTCATCACTAAACATCATACAATCCACCCAGTGCTGTCCTGCTGATACATTGCTCTGATACTCACTGTGGCAAACTCTGGTTTCAGCCTCAGATTAATTATGAGCCACTGTGTGGAACGATGAGTGCTATCTTCCTATTTGCTTGCGGCTGTATTACCTCAGCCCTGCTCTGGCTTAATGCTGCCATGAAATACATACAGTATATCCAATTTGGAAGAGGTCAAGAAGAAAAGAGAAAATTACGCAAAACTTCCCCTTTGTTTTATTTGTTTATTTGTAATGAGAAACTGTTGTGGTAAAAACCACAACAGAGTAATTTCTTTCCAGGTACTTTATGTAATTTGAAACAGCACTGAAAATCTCAAGCAGTCCTGATCACGATCCAACTGTCTGCATAATTCAGTTGCAGTATGATGTATTTGAGTCAATTTATCCCATTTTTTTGTTGACATTTTAAAATGCGTTTCTCAAAGGGTGTTAAAGGGTGTCAGTTCTGTATTTTGCTGTTATGTATTTTCTCTTTTGTAACAGTGCTTTGCTATATTATAGCAGCAGTTTATTTCACACCAGCAAAACATCCAGTTATAACTTTTATGACACAAATTGTTTGTATATTAATAAACCATTTGTTCATCACAGGAATTAAGCCCTAGTGAAAGCTGAATTCCCCAAACATGTTTTCCTGAGAGCCATATAAGATGAAAGGATACATAAATCCCTGCCCTGTGTGTGCTGGGTTCTTCATCCTGCAGGGTTTTATGCAATATATCTTTCTGAACTGTGACTGTAAAATCTAATGGAAGTATTCAAATTTGCAGGCATGGGGTCTTGGTAAGTAAGTTCTGGGTACACCTTTGGCATCCTGTTATCTCTTGACAACTGTAAATACACAGGCAGGGTTTGGGGTGGTTGTTTCCTCTTCTTTCCTGTTTTTTCTTTCTTTCTAGATGATTCCTTGAGCATGCCCAGTGTGGTAAGTGAACAAGAAGCATACCTTATGGGTGCCATTGGGAGGAGGCGGTTCTCCAGCCATCTCTCCAGCGTGTCTGCACCTCAGGCTGAGGTGGGCATGTTACCCAGCCAAAGGTAACAGCATGGGCTTTTCACCTTTCCCATTATATTCACGAGAGCAGAAATGGTGCAGGTACATTATGTGTACATCAGAGATGTAAGATAAGTAGAATCAATGCCCAGCATAGTGATGCTAATTCATCCTGAACTAGTGTTGGACTAAGGGTGCAGGGTTGGAAATAATGATTATCCAGAATGATCTGTCTTGTGTAAGGTCCATAGGAACAAGCTGTCATCCATAAAAACCTTCCTCTTAAAATGTTTCAGAAACCCTCAGAACTACTATTTTCCTCTGCTACTACTGCGGATAGCAAAAAGAAAACACATGATTTTGGGGTTACACACTGAACCAGGGGACCATACACAATCTGTGTAGGAGGAATCCTGAGAAGCTGGGAAGGGGGGCAGAGGCATCCTGTTTGAATTGTTTTCTCCCATGTAGTCTTTGTCCTTCCTAGAACAGTATCTAACTCATCGCAGAAACTGAATGTCAGGTTCAAATATGGGATTTAATACTGTTTAAAACCAGAAATATACTTGTTAATAGAAATAACTTTGAACGCCTTATTCCCGGTTAACATGGTGGTAAAATGGAGATTGGAATTTGGGAAATGTATGTCTTTAGAAGATGTGGAGAGAAGTCTTGCACTTAAATGTGATTTTTTTTTTTTCCCTAAATAAGCAATGTTTATTGTTTTATTTGTCTGTGACAGTTATCCAAGGATATCTGACAACAGACAGATTAATTTATGTTATTTCCTTTGAACCTTTAAAAAATAAATTCTACGTTATCTCTTGACCAGCCTTGGAAAATCAAACAACATTGTTCCCTCCCCAGCCTTGCTTGGAATTAAAAGAAATAACCTTGATACATAGAGGAAAAGTAACAGCTGTGGTACATACCAGCAGAGATAGGAGAAGTGATTTACAAGAGAGAAGTTATACAGATTTTATCTGGGAGTTTTCACAAAAGGGCTTACAGGAACTCATCTGACTTTTGAACTCAATTGATTCAGTCCCTTTCTCTCTTGAAAAATTAATATGCAAGACTGCATTTTCCTCAATCTTTCACTACTATCTTCAATGCATAAACTTCATAAGAGTCACAGTTGACTGATAGCAATGTTTGCTTTGTGCAATCCCAAGTCATGGTGATGCTGAGAAAAAAAGACTTTAATTACAACAGAGCTTTGCTCTCTACTTTTTAAGTACATGGTATGCCAGGAGAATCACTTTTCATCTGTGTAGGGAAGCTCAGCAAGCATAATCATAGTCCACAACATCGTGCCCTTTTTAGTTATGGATGGTCTCCGGGCTTTCAGATTGCCTCACAAATGTAAACTAATTAATGTTAAGTAATATTATTATTGTTTTCCCGCTGGTAGCCCAGCAGACTTCTTTCTTTCTTTCCTGTGTTTCCTATGGGGTGAAGAGGCTGCTCCTGCCTGAATGGCAGAATGTGGAATGGCAGAATGGTAGAAAAGCAATGTGACTGTGTACTCGTTTGCCAGGACCCACGCCAGCTGTTTACTTACAGTTTCATTGCACCATGAGACCTTGTTTTCCAGATGTTTGTCCTTAGAGTCATATCAGAAGGAGAGTGTTCTATAGTTCATGGGAGATAGATTAGTCCTCCCTCAGGAAGAAGTGGCTCATGGGGAAGGGGGGAAGAAAAAAGCTTTCTATGAAGCTGGAAGTAAATAGAACTGAAATAAATGAAAATGCTGCAGGAAAATGGCTTTGAAAGCAGTTCCCTGCCCTTATTTCCTGTGGAAACACATCCTACCAAACTTCTCAGCTCTCCAATTTTCAGCAGAGATGTAGAAGTCTCCGTATAGTGTAAGCTCCCTCTAAAGACTGCTCCTGTTATCAGATGTTCTTTCAGCTCCTCTGAGTCATATATGTGCTGTTGAGCGTGCGAGACCAATAAATGTTACCGTCCTTTTTTTACCTTTTTATTCCTTTGATATTTTTTCCCTTGAAAACAGAGACAATCGCATGCTTTTTGCATTTTCTTTCCCTAAATTCTTAATCTCCCTGCCCCTCCTGCAGTGAACCTAATGTCCTCGATGACTCCCCGAGCCTGGCCACTGAGGGCAGCCTCTCTAGGTACAGTGTTAACACTACCTGTCTGTCAGTGTGTGTGCTGGGAAATGAGCCGTTTCCAATCTCCTCTGTCTCTTCCCCTCACCTTTTGTCGCTCTCTCCATCTATGTCTCTTGTGGCTCATTGATATTCAGGCCTGCAAGTCAAAGGTGTAGCAACCCACCTTCAGTTTTCAGCTTTGATTGCCAATGACTTTGAGGAGGCTAAGGGGAAGGGGAAAGAAAAAACCGTAGCAAGTGAAATAGCGGTCTGGCTGGCTAGCCCCAGGGTTTTCCCCTTGTTTAGCAATTGCTTGAAAGGCATGAGAAAGATTATCCACAAGGCATTAGCTGTAGCCTGTTATAAGCATTAGTCTGGAGGCTTATATAAAACAGAGACATCTGTTTTTCCATTCATCTCACAATGGTGTCTCCACAAAAAATAACAATATCAAGCTGTGTTCTTTAACATTCACTAATAAAACTAATTATGATAAGTCCCATGGAATATAGTTCTCTGTGGATGCTTTATAGTAATTCTTGTTATTTTCACAAAGTGTTTCCAATACTCAAATGACACCTTAGAAAGCTTGCAGGTGAACACCATTAATATGCATTTAAAATTGCCCTGTCAGTGCTGCAGTGCAGGTCTAGCTGTTCCCCATTACCCGTGGACAGGGGAGTTTATGTGCAAACACTGTTACGGCTGTGCCCATCAAATGGGTCAGGAGTGAGCTTAGAAGGGAGGGCTGCACCTTTAACGGCCAGCTCAGTTGTCTTAATCATCCTCACTGTTCTGCTGCTGTGCTCGCACCTCTCAACTCATCCTCGTGAGGTCAGAGAGCTGTCGTTAGTCGCAAGAGCATCTCTGTTTCCTTCCAGAAGAACATGGCCCCTTACATTGGTAACTCAGAGGGTAACACACTGTTTCATTACTTTGCCACACCAGCTGAAGATGGTGGATATATTGAGAGAAGTTTGTGTGAATGGTTTCTATTTTGTTAGCTCGGTTTTAGGTGTCAGATAGTGGCTTTTTGGGGTGGGGACAGGCTGCTTTGCTTGTTTGTTCATTCTTCTCGGCTGACAAATGGAGAGTTCATCACTGGTGGTGTCACTGAGATCATCCCATGATTCATGGTGTCCCTTGTGTGTGTGAATCCTGCTTTGGCAGATCAGTCTCTAATTGGTGCTACTGTAGGAGTGGTGTTAGGAAAAGACATCGGCTTGTTGGCAAAGATGGGAATACTGTTATTTGGTGTTGTGATACAGCAAAATGGATTGCATGGTCATCTGAGCATGTTTTGGGGCCTAAAGAGAACAGAAGTCATTCAGTGGAAGAAGTTTAGTGCCGTCCCTTAAGCAGAGCTAAAAACTCACTACAGTTGAGGAGGATGACAAAGGAGAAGGTTCATATCTGAGTCAAAGCCATAATGTCCTGATACCAGGTTACATCAGTGTTGAATTTGAAATGTTTTGATCTCGCAAAATGGGGGGGAGTCACTCCTAATAATGGTGGTGAGGCTGAGGAATTTGAGACAGCTAAGTCAACAGATGAGTTCAAATGCAATCATTTATTTTGAACCCTGAAACATAATGAGCTATGCAGTGGGTTCCTACCAACTTTTGCTAGGAACCAGGGCACTATCCTCCATCCTGCTCTATAGTACAGAGGTTTCCTTAGGCAAAAAAGGTTAACAGATGTACTTGGGAGTCAGTTCTGACAAGGTTTATTATTCCTTTCAAGGAAGGGCATCAGGGCTGCAAAGCCTTAGAAAGAATGAAGACAGAGGAATACTGCAAATTTTTATAAAAAGGCTATGTTAGAGTTCTGTGAGGAAGAAAAGATGTTTCAACCACATTGTTAAATGTGCAAATTGGATTTCTCCTCTAAAGGACAGAAGTAATAAAGCAGACGTAGGCATTTACTGTGCTGTGGGGATCATAGGACAGAGTTAATGTGGTTTTATATTCAGGAACATTAGTTTTGAATAAAGCAAACTTGAGTTCTTCTTACATAACTTTGATTTCAGCTGGAGCACAATGATAACAACTGTTTAGGATTGCCTTTTGAAGTCAAAAGCTGATGTTTAGTCATAAACTGACATAAAGAAATAAATCTTACGGAGCCTAGACCCTTATGGAAGGTAGGAGTTTTAAATAAATTAAATACATAGCGACAAACACATTCTGTTTCCCTTTGTTCTGTAGCAATTAGAGTCAGCCATGTAGAAAAGCAGGGAAGACAGGAAGGGGATAGCATCTAAGTGCTCAGAAGTAAACAGATAGCATGGAGTACAGGGCTGAGGAACATATGTGTCCAGCATCATGATTTGTTGTGGTTATAATCTGAGAGGACAGGATATTTTCCCAAATCAGAAGGGAAGAAGAATGATAAGCCATTGTAATGGAAATCTGTTGCACAAACACATTTCCCTTTAATGTTTGTCATTATGCCTATCTTAGCTTAATGGTGCCTAATAGGGAAAGTCAGAGTGAATTCACATTGCCAGGGCAAGCGTAGCAGATCTAACGCTAACTGGGCTAGGATGTGTCTGGAAATACACGAGCTGGAGTTTGTCTACATTTTAACCCATTCTCCACTGGCATTTAGTCCACTAACCCTCTCATTCAGATGTCTTGGGACACAAAGTGTGTATGTTCTACCATAATGGCGTGGCAAGCATGTACAGCTTTTTAATAGACATTTAAACTCCTTGCTTCCTTTGTCTCTATTTTGTTGTCTTCTTTGTTCTTTCTTTTTTTTTTTTTTTTTCTTTTCTTGGCTGCATGGTTTCTTGCAATTCATGAGCATCACTTACTGTAATTGCCACCCTCACGCAGTTTCTTTTAGCCCCCACTGTGTGACTGCACTGGCTGTCATTTCTTGTAGCACTGGCAACATGCCTTCATGAAGTTGGCTTAGTTTGATCTTTTGCTTACCTGTCTCTGCCCTAACTATGTTAACGGGAGTAACATTATTGTGAAGATAAAACCCCTGACAGAGATACTCAGAGAGTGACAGAGCATCTTTGTGTTGGGCAGAAAAAACTTCTGGTTTGTTATTCTCAAATAAATCTGGCTTATGTACTGCAGAAGAACCCTTCTTACTTGATCACATTGCTACAGGAGGGAAATGTACTGCCAGATGAAATGGCATTTGATTCAGTGTTCCTCGACTGGGTCCCATGGGCTGTCAGAAAAACAGTATACCCCTGGTCAGGTCTGGTAAACAAGGAGAGACAGAAAAGGAGGGAGGGAGGGCTACACAGAGCCAACAGTCTGCCTGCCACACTAATTTTCATGCAAACAAGATCAGTAGTGCTGTTCTTGGATGTGAAAAGAAACCCTCACAAACCCTTATGAAGTGGAAGTTTGTATCTGAAAATTCAGTCACTCATCTGAAATTTTTGTGGTCTTTATGATTCTCTCTTTCCTTCCCTTCTTCAAAATTTGGGGACAGAAGGCAAAAAGACAGCCACAACAGGACTGTGCTGTGCACAGGCAGCTCTGCAAAACTTGGCTGCTCTTGACTCTATCATTTGTCTGCAATAGATACCTCCAATTTCAGCTCATAAGATCATCCCAAATTATACCAATTTCTGTAATGATTCACTACTGGAAATAAACAGCCACCAGCTCACTAAACTCATTTCAGTTATGATATAAGCCAGGCTGAAAATCCCAGACTCCAGAAGGAAGACACAAAGTCCAGCCTTTTGCTCACCTATTGTTTGTCTTCAGTGCACAGACTACTCCATGGGAATAATTTTTTTCCTCATGTATAGCCTCTGTGCTCTCATGCGGTCCATGTACTCCCTTTACCTAATGACTTTTTCAAAGTGTTTTCATGATGCATGTGAAATAAGTTTATTTCACCACTATAAATAGCGTTTTGTATTGAATATAACTGTAGTCTTTCTGCTATGCACGTTTATATTTCCTCACTCATAGAACTAAGAGTTACTGTTCCTTCATCAGAAATTGTAACAGTATTCTCAAAAGCTAGTCCAATAGAAAATTATTTTTTCCAAGACCTTCTCCAGCTAATTCCTACTTAATTCTCATACTGGTAACTACTCTAAAAACTTCTTAAATTTAGAGGAATAGTTTTTATGTAATCCTAGAAACAGAAGATGAAGAAAATTCTACAAGATGCAATTTCAGGTAGTTTGGATCACAAATCTAAAGACTAATTTAAGTGCAGTCTCTTTGCTTTAATAAGGAATGAAATGTTGCTTCTGGACCTACCAGTCATATGTGCTGCAGTCACTGTCTGGGTCAAGAACACAGTCCTGCTAACATGAAGTTACTTTGAGGACTCTGCTTATTCATAGGCGGGTGTTTGCATGATGTTTAGGATGCTTTGTATGTAAATCATGTCAATATCCTACGTAAAAGCTGGAAAATATGTTCCAGAAACTAGTGCTCTCATTTGGAAGAGCTGTCTGAGGGACAAAAGGACTCAAATATATCTTGTTTGTTCAGGCTTTGAGCTTGCAGAAGCTCTTCCTTTTTATTCCAAACCACTGCAGCTGTGGTGAGATTGCCAAGGGCATGCCTAGGATTATTAGGCTGTGGTCAGACAATCGGAAGAGAAAGAGCTTCAGGGTCTTAAGATGTTTCTTTCCTTGAAGTTTCCCATTTTCTTCCCAGTGGAGCTGGAAGAAACACAAGCATATGGTTTAGTGCAAAGTCTGGCTTTAATTTAAACTGATAAGGGAGGAAGGAATGGGACTTTTGGGTCAGGTAACCACACTTTGACCCGAAGCAGACCAAGAAGCTCTCATGTTCTGTTCCACCAAACCTTCTAAGGGCAGTAACTTCTGCCAAAGCGAAGAATGAGCTGTTAAGGAGACAGAACTTTTTAAGCCTCTCCACAGACATCCTCCATGTCTTGTCTGACCATGTCCTTAGGCTTGTCTTCTTCCTCCACTCCTGTAATATCAGGCAATAAACCTTCACTCTGTTGGTGGTACCGAGCTCCTCCAGGGAGATCCAAAGAAAACATCTAGAGTAAAGAATGTTGTTTTCCTTTAGATTAATGCAGGCCAAAGGCAAAACAGATTGTAATACTGAATCTTCAACAATGCATACCAGATATAGCTGGAAGTTGCTTAAATAGGACCTGTGGCTCAGTGGATTCCAGTCTGTCCCAAATAAGCAGCTGCCTGATTTAAAAGAAGTCCATCTTAACATGTTAGTTGCTATTGTAACCATATGTCTCTCAGACATAGTTCATTCAGCTAAAATGTTGTTTTGTGACTGCTGTCTGCTAAATGACCAATTTTTAACTGTTTGGAGGAATACAGTGCTTGGATAAAAATGAGGGGAGGGTGGTATTTTTATATTAAATAGATTAAATGGTCAGTTGAATGGTAGAATGAGATGGTACGTAGCTGAGCATGTTTTATTGCTAAAGATTCTTTTACTGCAGATTTTCAGATATTTTGTGCCAAGTTATTAAAAACTAAAAATCTGTGTTCTTATATATATATCTATAAAAAATCCATATTTACTTGTCTTTTTTGTTTGTTAGCCACAAAAAGACTTAAGGCTGCAAGTGTTGAGTGTGGGGCCTTGTTCACATAACTCATGCATCCATTATGTGAATGGATCCTTTGTCACTTTGTGTTTGTTTTTTGTTTGTTGACTTAAATTGAAATTAAAACCGGATGACAAAATTGTGATGAGGCTGTCGAGTCTATTTGGAAGGGGAAAAAAAAATAGCTTTTACAACATTGTCCTTGAAAAAGGAAAGGCAAACAAGAAGGCTTTTGAGATAGGAAGGTGATATTCTTGCTTTTACTGATGTGGCAAAGGATGCAGAGAAGTGAGTGTTGCTCAGTGGGATGCATCAATCAATGACTGAAAACTGAAATCTGCAGTTATTTATATTTGGATGCTACCTATGCGTGGCAAAGTCCTGAATGCCATGACTCCACCTCCCACCCCTTCCTAAGCCCTGGAAGCCACAACCCAATAGACACGTCCCCTCCATCCTTCAAAGACAGTTTTGCTCTTTGAAGTGACTGTGCCATTAGTGGTTGGTTGGTTGATCTATTTATTTATTTATTTATTTATTTTAGTCACAATTGCCAGGACACCTACTAGTTATACAGGGTGCTTCTGTGCTTGGCCTAATGCTGTCAACATCTAACAGGGTGGCAAGCGTGCAGAGCGAGCCAGGACAGCAGAACCTTCTTCTGCAGCAGCCCCTGGGGCGGAAGAGGGGCCTACGGCAGGTGAGAGCATGGGGGGTGAACAAGCCTCCTCTCCTTCTGTTTGAGCTGGTTTGGTTTTTCTCATCTGTGTCTGTTTTGAATGTGAATGTGAGGCCCCTTTTATCTAATTTGTGATATACTAGTGCAGTCTGTTGAGTTAGCAGGAACTGTAGCACAAGTCGTAGCTGTGAGGCCTGACAAATCCCTAAGAGAGGAGGTGCACTTTGTTTTGAATTTCCCAATCTTTTCCTCTGCAGGCTGCTTCTGGGTTTTTTGTTTTGTTTTGTTTTTTTTCTTTTTTTAATTAAACGATGGTCACACAATCTGCATTGCATTACATTCAGTATTGAAACTGAAAAGGCACAAAGCCCAGAAGTTCATATGAAAGAGATGTCCGAGCCATGGAAACCTTAGAACATGTATCTGCTAAAGTAGAGTGAATGGGCATCTAGAGGAATAGACAATGACAATCTGTCCTCCCTACTGAGGAGAAGTTGTGCAATATGTGAACATACATCAGCCTAACTCTTTGTTCCAACATTTAGCTTCGACGACCGCTGCTGTCACGTCAGAAAACTCAAACCGAACCTCGTAGCCGTCATGGAGCTCGACTTTCAACCACGCGGCGGAGCATCCAGCCAAAACCAAAACCTGGCGGTAGGGCAGTGCTGAATTTCCAGAACCAGCACTTCACATTTGAAAGTACAAACCACTATGTTGTTTTAGCTTAAAGGAATAGTTAGTATCTTGTTAGTAGCTTATATTAAGGTGAAGTCCCGGCAGTTTTATCCTTTTTCCTAGTAAGTGGATATCCTATCAAAAATCACCCCCTCAAAACACTTTGAGGGTTTCTCCAAAGGCTTTCAAGGTGAAACTGGACACGGACAGTGAATTATCATGTCTCCTCGAGGTGTGGAGAATTTAGGGGACAGGTGTCCTCTATTCAGGACACCTTGTCCAAAACTTCCAGACGTGCAAATTTTCAAGTAAAATTTGAAGCAAATTGCTGGTATTGAGAGTAGTAGACAGAAGGAAATTTCCCATCATTTGTAAGCTCAGCAGTGCAGAGCTTTAAGGTCTGTGTATGGAATGGAATATAGGACTGTTCTAGTCTATGTCGTATGCTTCCAGGAGTCAGCACTGTCAAGCAGAGTCTGTGGCTGTATTCTGTACCTCTGAAGCGAGCAGTTAACTTTGGAGGAAATACCTGGAAGAGCAAAGGTTGCTTGCGAACTTTCTGGGTTTCTAACCACTCAGCCAGGACTGTGCTGGATCAGCAGTGCTGCTGGAGATGTCTGAAACATAAAAGCTGATCCAAAATAATTAAGAGCAGGAGCAGGGGTATCAGTTTTGCTGTTAAGTTTTAGTCTAGCTGTCTTCACCCTGTGCTGTTCTGTTATTCCTGGGTAGTTGACTCGGTTTGCAGCAATGGGGGACAATCAGCTGCCCTCTTTGTTTTCTCAGATTTCCAGTAAAACCTTGGGCAATTCCCTTATATATTTGCATCTCAATTTTCCTTTTTTAGCTGAGGGCAGAGATGCCTAACTCCCACGGGAATGCAATTCAGTATCTTCTTCTGGGATGGAAAGATGTTATGGGTGGCATTTATCCTACCAAGCTGTGACAAAGATAGGTAGGGTGACCAGTCTTCAGGAGATCCCTGACTCTTGCTGTGGCCTTAGAGGAAGCCTAGGGTAAGGGGCTTTTAGATTAGACGCCAATTAGACACCTTATAAAGGTGGTATGAATTATGGATCCTGCCTTAGTTGTGAAAACTCCAGGGATTCTCTCTCTTCTTTTCTTGTTGTGTTTTCCTTCCCAAATTGTAGCATTTTAATAATTTTCTGGGCTTTGTACCCTTCAGCGGAGCAGAAGCGGTCAGTGACTTTCACAGAAGCGCAGCCTGAGGCAGCAGCAGCAGCCTCCCCAGGGGAGCCGTCAGGTCGGGCAGCCCCACAGCAGGGCTGCGGCCGCTGCAGCCCCCAGGCGACTGGCAAGCAGGACCCACCAAGTAAAGCTGTGCTGACTTCTTCACCTGCTGTCGTCGTGGCTGATCTCCACAGTCAGGCCACTGTCCAGGTAAGGTGGCTGATGGTTGGTGATGGGTGTCTGTCTGCTGCTTCAGCAAAGTTGCAGGGCAAATTTAGAAGGAAATGCCTGATGCATTACAGCACTGTAACAAAAGCTGGTGGGTGAGTGAAGACAGCAAACTCATGTGTGTCTGTTCTTTAGGCTGAGTTTGCTGACTTTTGTAAGCCACTCCCTTCTAGATCTGTGCAACGATTCTTCATTTGCAAATGTATTTCCTGCATCTTCCCTTTCCATCTTCCCGTCACATGCAGCAGTCCTTCTGGACCTGCTTACCCCCACAAGTTTTCATCAACAGGTTTTTACAGCTTGCTCTCTGAGAAATGTGTTCTTAAGGAAGGACTCTTTCAAAACCTCAGGACTGTTTTAGCAAAAACATCACATTTCAAAAGAAATTGCTTGTCCAACATTCTTCTGTGTTGGACACCACTGGGGAGAGTGCAGGGAAAACCACTGTCATCCCTTCAGCACGTCAGTGACATTGAGATCCCTTTTATAAGCCCAGATATCTAGTGTCTTTTGGGGGTTATGTCCTTGGCCATGAACAAATGAAAGACACGCATCTTGAGAGCACACAAAAAAATGAAATGATAAAATGTTAACGACTAAATCAGATAACCTTTCTGGTCATTGCTACAAATCTGAATCACCAGCAAAAATATATCAGTGTTAGGGAAAAATTTTAGGGATTTATAATCGGCAAGTGCTCGGCTCCTTATGGTGAAAAGTACTTCCAAATGAGAACATATTTTATAGACATTCCCATGCTTTTTTCCCCCTCTCCCTCCCACTTCTCTGAGCCTGAGCACTGGCTCTCCTCAATTGCAGAGCGAGGCACTTTCTGCTGAGAAGGAGAAGGAAAAAGAGGAGGGCTTGGAGTCCCGGCCAACAGCAGCACAAAGCACCCCGCCCACACAGCTCTCTGACACCGAGGACTACGCTGGCCTCGAGACCACCAGCTTGCTGCAGCACGGGGACACCGTCCTTCACATCAGTGAGGACAATGGGATGGAGAACCCCTTGCTGGCCACTCACTTCAGCTTCACGCACGTGGAGCTTGGGGAGACTGATGTTGATCTAGATGAATCTCATGTTTAACTCTTGGGGAAGTGCAGTAGCGGGAGGAGGAAGAGAAAGTGTACCTTCTCCTTTGAGTTCCCTGGTAACTAGTAACTCATCAAAACAAGAGCACTTTATTAACCAAAAGCAGAAAATAGCTAACGGCTAGTTGCTATAGACCGGCGCATTTCTGTTTGTGAAATCTATTTCAGTTCAGGGCAAGACCGCGGGAACAGAGAATTTTTACAAAATTCTCAGGGTAGGGGTGTGTTGGGGAAATAGGTGGTCTGTAAAACCTCGATCCGGCAGCCATGTACTGTGATCGGCAGCCTCGCTGGGTAAGTGGGCTGTTGGACTGTATGAGACAGAGAAGCCTCTTTTGAGATTGTGCCCAAGATTTATTTTTGTAGCGTTTTTGAGAGGAGGGCTATATAGTAGCTGAACCCAAGGCTCTTAAAAATTGGTACTGACAGTGAAAACACTGACAAAAAGGTACCAATCTAAAGTTTGATTTTCACAAGCCTGGGACTTAGGTTTCTAACTTTGCAGAGCAATAATAAGCACCATGGGACAATTAGATTTTTTTTTTCTTTTGGCACCGCAGAGTTGAGTTGAGTTTACTTTTGTCTGTTGGTTTCATTCTACTCTGTAAGATATTGCCCTTGTGCTACAAAAATATTTGCTCTGTAAAACTAAATACAGTACATACTGTAAGAAGGAATGCACATGCTGTGCACAGATACAGATGGGCAGGGGGTGAGTGGTCTGCAGATGGTATAAATAGCCCACGCCGTCCTGCTTCAATGTACTGAGTAATTCCTCTCCACAGCTTAAAAAAACCCCAAGGAACCGCATCTGGAATGCATGGACCTTCTGGTACCTAGCAACTGCTCCACTGATGCTGTCGTATGTACTTAGATATAATAAGTATATAAGGATTTAAAGTAAATATTTATATATGGTATTTTCATGTTCCTATATATAAAAATATAAATATATATGTACATTGTAAACAAAAGATGGATATTGCAGGGCAGAAACTTGATGAAAGAATCTATTTTTGGCATGTTGAGATTGTATTTAAAAGGGTTCCATTTTATGTATGTAATGTTCATGGCTGCAAGTATTAGATATATATATATATATATATACATAACATTTATACGTAGGTGGAGATGCCCGGGGGGGATCAGCTGAAGTCATAGCTGAGTTACGGGCTATGCTGCAGCATCACGGAATTACACTGAAATGTGAATTTAGCCATTAGCTGCTTACGGGCAAACTGCAAAACAGCTGCGGAACAAACCATGAAATCATAAGCAACGCCCAAAGTTACCCTGTGCTTTGGGAATCATATACTGCCTTTTTCAGCTTATGTTAGAAGAACAATAACATGGCGTTATTGTGCAGAGGAAAATGTTTCAGATCATCCTGAGATTCTGTAAAATGTGCTAATTAACAGTTTGGCTCCTGAGGGCTTGTAATTTGGACGCACGCATCATGAAACAGCCTTACTGAGGAGACAGAATGATATCCTTCTAGCCATCTCCAAAGAAAGGATTCGCACCTCTCTTCAGCACCTCGGAAAAAAGCTGTTTAAAATACTGCCATACAAAGGACTGCCTCACTGCTGTAGTGCAGCATGCAGTTTTTACTGTTGCGTGGAAAATAAACCATATACCTGACAGCAGGTTTCAGCCTGCTGAAACCCATGGAGCCTTCAGGCTGCGCTGCCTGGTATTTGCCAAGTGCTCAACTCTTGATGGGAGCTGTGCACACCGATCCAAGGAGGGAACTCATGCACGTTAAACCTCCGAAGGTAGCAAAAGCCATCCCTCTCCCGGGCTCATGGGGGCTGAGCATGCTCTGCTGTCTGCTTCGGTGAGAGGTGGAGACTCTCAGCACCTCTTGGGAAAAGCAGGGCTGGAAAGGCAGCTGTTTTTATAGTGCAGCACCTATACCACCATATCTCTCTCTCTCTCTTTAGATATATGTGGTACGCTAATTCAACTTTAAAGCGTATGTGGTTTAGGTGAAGCTGGCAGTGTCTCGATGTGCTGGTCAATGTGTGTCCTGACTGACAAACTGCTTACTCTGCTGACCAAAACATGCTGTACCGCTCCTTATCTCCTCAGCGCACGGGAGTCAGCACCAGCTACCTATAGGAGACTGCTTTGGATTAACTCATAGCTTGGAGGTCACTCAAAGAATTGCTAAATTCCAGATGCTAAGTTTTATTATTAACAGTGACGCACAAATGAGAAAACACAGAGCTTCATTTTCAAATCCCAAGGTAGGCTGGGTTACTGGCAGCTGGGTGGGGGAGGAGAGTTTTAGATGCGAGCTGAGTAAACGGCTGGGACACACCACAGATGGAATTCATGGTGCATTTTATAGTGACCCCTTCTGCTGAAAATGAGAAGGAAGCATCTTCCTTAATGAAAAGTAGATGCCTCACCATGGTACTCCACTCTAACAATGACAAAATAACTGTGATTTACTTCATTCAATTCAGTTTGTGTAATAAACGTTTCCATTCAGGTTTCCCACTGTCGCTGGTGAATCCACAGTAGTAAGCCATAGCAAGGACTAAAATGCCTCTTTTCAATGTTTACCCTGCTAGAAATCAATGCAGCTTATAAATGATGTAATCCGTAATTTAGTTTTATTCAGGTGGCCAGGCAGATGGCTTTCATTTTGTTGGATGGTTGTTGAGAGATGGAACAGACAGGCAGACCAGTCTGTTTTCTTGTGCGTTCTACTTTTGTATCGGCTGCACTTAATACTGTACTAATGAGGTGCATACACTGTATTTTAGCTGGTTTTGTGCTTTCCTCCAGTATCTCTGTAACAGAACTGGTGTATTTCTGCTGTGAAGACAAAAAATGCTGCTTAGTGTTAGAGGCCTTAAGCGCATGTCATGTTCCACAAATGTCCAGGCTGTACCAGTCTTGTCAGCGTGTCAGTCGGTCCCATTGCCTCAGCATTTTACGCAAATGTTGTCCTGAGGTCTAAATACAGAGGAGTGACAGCAAAAGGACAGAGTTCTGTGTTTCAGCTTCTTGCGTAACACCGCCTCGCTTTCCCTTTCTAAAAGGCTTTTATACACTGTTATCCGAGATTGTTTTGTTCCAGGGCAGGGCCAGCGTTTGTTAAAATTTACCCATCTGCTTCCTCGCTGTAGCCCCAGCCCCGCGCTGCGGGGGCCGCTGGAAGGTGCGGGCCACGGCCACGGCCTGCGCGCACCTGCCTGGGCCTGTAGCAGCACTAACGCCTGGAACCGCGCTTCCTAACAGAAAATGCTTTGCTGGGAAATTTTTTGCAAAAAAAAAATCTGTCAAAAGAAGCTCGCTCCCTCCCCCTGCTTCGGCCCCTGCCCGGGGGCGGCTGCTAGGCGGGGGTTTGTACCCTCCCAAGCGCCAAGAGACGCCTCGCTCGGGCACTCGGGGACAGGCCTCGGGGGCTGCCCGTGCCACAGCCGCGGCGGAGGGCAGCCGGGCAGGGCCGCTGCGCCGGCCCGTGAGGCCGGGTCCCTGGGAAACGTCTGGCGGGGAGCCGGTACCGGCGGCGGCAGCAAGGCGCGGCCCGGGCAGGCGGGAGCCGCCGGCCGCCACAGAAGATGGCGGCGGGCGGGGCGGGGCGGGGCGTGGCGGGGCGCGCGGCCGTGCCGTCCGGCGGCGGGGCGGGGCGGCGCAGGCGCGGGGCGGCGGCGGGCGGCAGCGATGGCGTCGGGGTGCCGGATCGGGCCGTCCGTCCTCAACAGCGACCTGGCGGCGCTGGGCGCCGAGTGCAGCCGCATGCTGGACTGCGGCGCCGACTACCTCCACCTGGATGTAATGGACGGGTAACGGCCGGGGGCGGGCGGGGCCGGGGAGGGGCGGCCGCCCCGAGGGCGCGGGCGGGTGGGCGGCCTGCCCCGCCCGGCCGGCCGGCTGGGGGTAACCTGCGGGCGGGCGGGTCTCTCTCTTCGGCCCCAAGACACTTCGTCCCGAACATCACCTTCGGCCACCCCGTCGTGGAGAGCCTGCGCAAGCAGCTGGGCCAGGAGCCCTTCTTCGGTAAGGGGACGGCCGGGGCGCGCCCTCGGGGCGCTGCGGGAGCGGCCCCGGTGCCCCCCCGCCCCTCGGCCGCCGCGCCCCCCTCCCGGTAGCGGGCGCAGGGCGGGGCCCGGCCCCAGGCGCCGCCGCCCCTCGCTGACGGCCCTTGGCTGCGCTCCCCTTCTCCAGATATGCACATGATGGTTGCCAGGCCCGAGCAGTGGGTGAAGCCGATGGCCGTTGCTGGCGCAAACCAATACACCTTCCATCTAGAAGCCACGGACAATCCCGGCGCGCTGATAAAGGACATTCGGGAGAACGGGATGAAGGTGAGGCGCGCGTAGGCTTGGAGCAGCACGCTGCGCTTGGCCTCGCTGCCTGCCGGCTTCCTGGCAATGACAAACCCGTTGGTGCCGTGTCGGGAGGTCAGAGGTGGGTGCGTGCGGCCCTACCGCTCTTGGTGCACGCAGTCGGTCCTCAGTTTAAGTCAATGGGGAATCTTTATCCAAAGCAGCCTGTTCTTACTGCGCTTACACAGACGCGTAGTTATTTTCCTAGGAGTTTGTACCCGGCTCAAGCCAACCTTGCAGCGTTTGTGTCATGGTGAGGTGCATTTGGATTTGTCTTGCCTCTTCTGCAGGTTGGCTTGGCAATCAAGCCTGGCACTACAGTTGAACACTTGGCACCTTGGGCCAATCAGATAGACATGGCTTTGGTGATGACAGTAGAACCTGGATTCGGTGGGCAGAAATTTATGGAAGACATGATGCCAAAGGTAAACCAGGTTTCTCTTTCCTTATTTACTGAACTTAAAGGTAGTTAACAGTTTGGAGAGTAGCAGTGAAGTGAATAAACCTTGTTTGGGTGTGTAAGCTGTGGCAGCTGCATGTGGATCTTGCTGCCAACTTTTTTATACCATTTCTCAGGTTCAGTGGCTGAGGACACAGTTTCCCTCACTGGATATTGAAGTGGACGGAGGAGTTGGGCCTGACACCATCCATAAGTGTGCAGAGGTAGGAGGCTGAAGCGGAGCAGTGTTCTCAGTTACTGTGCCAAGAGACTTAATAGTCCTTCAGAAAATAAAACTTAGGAGGAATCACGTTTTGACTGTTAGTTTTCAGAGTGAACAGTAAAGCCCACAATATCAAAACCTACTTGGTCTGATCTTGTGCCTTTTTTAATAGTGGCTACTGAAGCCTCCCCTAAGCTAGAGAAGCAGGTTTTTTTCTTGTATGTTTGGGAAATAGGAACAATGATGAAGAGATTACCTATCTGGGGAAGAACTGTATTTTCAGAACTTGATATGTGGTTGTTAGAGGTATGCTACCTGTGTCCCACAAATAGCGCTTGTTTGCCCACCAGCCTAGAACTCACTGCCCTCTTACGTGCTTTACAGCAAAAAAAAAACTTTTAAGGAGGGATCTGTTCCATGTTATTGAGTCGATGTTTAATGTCTTTCAGGCAGGTGCAAATATGATTGTATCTGGCAGTGCCATTATGAAGAGTGCAGATCCAAGATCCGTGATCAATCTTCTAAGGAACGTGTGTTCAGAAGCAGCTCAGAAGCGCTGTCTGGATCGATGAGACCTACCCAAGCAGTGTTCAAGAAGGCTCTGTGTGTGCAGGAGAACCCTTGTTTCTCATGTCTAAGGGAGGGCTGGATGAACATTAAATAAATACAGGAACTTGTTGCTACTGAACAGAGGAAACATTCCTTCACTGCAATGAAGCAAGAAGCAGTGAAAAACATTCTGGCTGTCTTTCAGGGTTGGAAATGGTTTGAACCTGTCTCTTGATTCTGTGGAGGTTAATTTTATGGCGCAACCTGTAACACTGTCTGGATTGAACTAAACTTCAGTCACTTTTTTGCTTGCTAGAAGAGTGTAGCACCACCACAAAGCAGTCTCTCTTGTGGAAGACTCTAATCAAACTGCCTTCTGATGTCTGTATTTTGTCATTTGATCTGTGCATTCCTACAATACTTTTCCACTATCTGCATTAAACACCCCTCCCTTGGTGTGGTAAGTCTCCTTTAAGCTGTCAAAAATGATTTGTTTGGGGAGCAAGTTTTGGGAAAATGCAGTTTAAGAGGGCTAACAAATCCCACGCACGCTAGAAATGTTCCTGTGTTTTGCTTTTACTGCACAGAAGTACTTGACTTCCCTGTGTAAGTCAAACATCAGACAAGTCAGTGCAACTCTTTACAAGGTGGCAAACGGGGAAAAACCTTCTCATTTACCTTTCACATAGCCATTTAAGACAGCTGCATGTGAAATTCCTGGAAGTGATGGGATTCCATGTAAGAATGTTGCTTTAAAACCCTACAGATAGTTAAAAAAACTTTTATCTTGACCCACTGCCCACTTGGTTTCTACACATGGCTGAGTAACTGATTGAGATAGTGACCTCCGAGGCTGTTGCCTGCTGAAGTGATTTCAGTGTATGTAGGCTGAAATGCACTGCACGGAGAGGGCTCTCTAAAACGGCTTAACACTCCTCTTTGTTTGGAAGCCAAATAGTTCTCATACCTTCCCTTTGCTTGTGCTGACTTCGCAGCCTGGCCTGTGTGGTCGTGTGAAAGGTGGGAGCTACGACCCACTAGAGGAAGACCCGAGCAGGTCATTTTAGATAGACCTGCCTCCCGTGGCTCCAGTTAGTCTTGCTGACTCCTTTAATATTTCATGGTGTTCTGCATGGGATTGTTCCCTTTAAGCTGTAATTACAGAAGGGTGGCAAACAGTCTGCTGCCCCAGGGGACAGGCTGGAAGGCTCAACAGCTGCAGCCGGCCCATTTTCTCAAGGCCAAAGTCAAATCTGTTGTCCTTGCAGCAAAGCTGGGCAGGTGTCACCTCCCAAATGCCAAGACGGTGGTAGAGCTGCTGCACCCCCTCCTAACCTACGTGTTCCGCAGGCAGGCCATGCTCCAGCCTGCTCCACGGCGTGCGGTGCAGCTGTGATGTGGCGGGGGTCACTGCCATTGAGGAGGAGGAGGAGCTAGGGCGAGTTCAAACAATCTAGACAAGTGTCTGAAATGACTCAAGGACGACTTCTTCCTGTGTGGTTAATTGTGGTTTAGGTGAGCAAATGTCTTTGCTGCCTGTTTGCACTTGCAACCTCAGTTGAGAACCAGCAAAAGAAAAATGGAGTCATCTGGACCTACTGCTGCACTGAAGACATCTTTGGGAGGAGGTTTGCCAAAAGCAAGTTTGGCCAGGAAAGGCAACAGTCCAGATGGCTGTTAGATGTGTTAAAGCAGCTTAGTGGCGCTTCTGGAAGGAACCTGTGTAGGGTCTAACACAGTGTGCAGAGACAAAGAGTCACGGCTCTGGTACTTAAACTGCAGGCCGAGCAGCCACAAAGGGGCTACGAAGATGTTAGTTTAGTATTTGGCAGTGTGGGTTTTTCAAGCTGTTGAAAGCAGTAGGACAACAGCTGTAGTATCCTTGCCTCCTGCAGTTGACCTTAAGCAGATTTGAAAGGGTCATCAAACTCTCTCTGCTTTTTTTTTTTCTGATTAATTTGGGGAAGATGGACGTCCCAAGGTCATGCTAGTTAACTGACACTACTATGCTTTGTTCTGAGCATGGAACCATACAGCATGTTTTCTTTCACAGGCTGTAGTCACTTTGTCATTGTTTTAAAACCAGTAGCTTGCACTTTCATTCACTCTCAGTTAGGAATGTTGTGGGAGAGAGAAATTACACACACAGTAAAATTACTCCATTGGTTCTGTCCATCTGAACCCCGCCCGGGTGGGTTTATGCAGCTGGTTACTGCTGCAGCGGCTTTTTGCCCAGCTTAAGGTTAAATCTGTTAGTGACCAGAGAGCATCCATGGAAGTAATGGTAATGACAATTGTTCTTTTAATGCTTTAGACTGTTCCAGTTTCTTGCCTCTACACATTAACAGAAGAAACCTGTTAGGTCAGTAACGTAACCCCACAGCAGAAGCTCCACAGGCACAGGACTTGAACCAAACGCTGCCATGAAACCCAAGAGAGCTGCTTGCATGGTATCCACGGGGCCACCTAAACCCCAGGACCGTTAGATGTTGCAATACTCTGATAAAGCAAAGTTTCAGCAACGAGGGGGAGCACAGGCTGCTGATGTTAAGTCACATGGTCTGGAGCAGTCCAGGGTGATCTGACAGAGCAAAGGCTGTCTGCACTGGGAAACAGCAGAAAGAAAGTCTGATACAGCCGAGTAAGTCTGGGCTTAGACATGTGCTCCACAGCAGTAGAGCGCACACCCCAGAGAAAGATAAAAAAACTGCAGTAGACACACACAGAGCTTATTTTAAATAGGGCTTAGAAGTTTGTATTTGTACTTACATTCCATTAAGGTCCTGGATGGAGAAATGAAGCATTTAAACCCTCATAGCAGCAGGGAGCAGAACATAAGTGGCCTTAAAATATGTCTCAATTGAAAATGGTAAACAAAGCACAAGGGAACCGACTTGCTCTGTGAAGCTGCAACACCCCAGTTTCATGCGTGGGGGGGCCTTGCTGCGTTACATTAAGTTGGTATTTCACAGTCAGCCCTTGCAATACCTTCAGCCACAACATCAGGAGCAGCACTGACAGCTGTTTCATAGCTTAACAGCTAAAAAGACAAACAGGTTGTTGGCTTTTTTTTTTTTTTTTTTTTTTTTTTTTTTTTTTACTGTTGTTTAAAACTTTGGAAAAAAACTAAGCAGGGGTTTCTTGCAGGTTTTATGGCTTCAAGCATGAGCCTGGCTCTGAGCTCTCAGCCTGCTCCCACCACCAGGAGGTTCCTCAGACCCCAACATTCATGCAAAAACAACTGTCTGGAGGTGGGAGTCCAGCTCTGCAGGGAAAAGTTCTGCAGGCAATAAAGGAGAACGCTAGTGCTCATTCCAGCTGCATGCAGCACAGGGAAAGATGATGAAAGGAAGGCACTGGTCCTGTGACCAATTTCAGTTGTCAGTTTTCTAACTGTGTCCCAGTAGTGAAATGGGGCTACTGAAAAACTGGGTGCCTCACTGGCTGGAGCACAGACGAGACAGAGAGGGCAGGGCACAGCACCTGGTCTACTGAAAAAAGGTGGCAAATGATTAGAGGTGCTGTGGGTGAGGAGAAGCCTGGGGCTTCCCGGAAAGCATCTTGCTCAACATGCACACACAGCCTTCCCCACGTGCCCCTGCCAGCCGAAGGGCTGCTGGAGGCAGGCAGGGGATGTGAGAAAACCAAATGCAGCCAGGTCTTGGTCACCCCTCCCGAGGCCTCTGCCTGCCACACTTGCCTGTGCCACTCACTCGATGGCAGAAACCCACGCTCTGCCAGCACTTGGGGAGCAGCCCTGTGGTGGGGACACAGGGAGAAAGAAAGGTGCTGGCACAGTTCTCTGGCTATGCAGTTGCTGGGGCAGCTCTTTGTGCGAAGGCAGTTGTGGTATGCTGTCACAGGACTACCCAGCTGAAAGGCAGCTGTTTAAAGACTTCTGACAGCGGTGGGGTGATGACCAAATAGACATTTTTATAGTTTCCCCAGGATTTTTTTCAGTCTCCAGGCTGCCTGGCCTTTCTTTGGCTAGCCTTTTTATTGCTGCCTTGTGGGTCACTAGCTGGTTCCCACAGTGACCAGCAAGAACAGCTAAAGAGGGGACAAAAAATGCGCTTACCCTTGTTTGTATCGATGACCGCTTGGGCTGCCCCTGCAGCTGGCGAGGTAACAAGCAGCTGCTTTAGGCCAGCGCACGAGGCCGACCCAAAAGCAACACCACGGTTCAACAGCTCACCACAGCTGGGAGCTGAACAGCAGTGCAGGAACAGCTTTACAGTTCACGAGCCTGACCAAACTTGGTTAATCCAGCTACTAGCACACAGGGGTTTTTTGGCCTCATTTTAACACCCTTCCCCTTCCCACCCCTCAATCTAGGCAAACAATCTCCTCTTGTTCCTTCCTGTAAAATGCTGGATTGCATTTCCACTTCCTGATGGCACCTTCAGGACACATAAGGCAGCTAGCCGGCTGGTTTACTTGGTCTGACCCATCTCTTAAATTTCAGAAACGCCTCACACTGCCCCAGGGATCAGACAGAGCACGAAGTCCTGACCTTACAACAAAGCTGGGTGAGAGCTGCTCAGATCAGGCTTCTTAATGAATGGACACAGGCACGGAAAAGACCTGCAAATCATCTGAGACGCGTAACTTTCAGAAACCTTTTCCCGGCAGAAGATGCACATGCAGGGCGAGAGGTGGAAAAATCCACCTCTGTATTGAGACGCCGAGGGTTGGCCGCAGGCTCACAGCACCAGCGCAGCTTCATACGACAGCAAAGCGTAGCCGCTGCCACTTCAGTGTGTGAGCAAAGCCATTCTTGGGCCGAGCAGGTCTCTGTGCCAAGGAGAAGCATTACTGCTATTTCTTCACTTCTAAAAGGCCATCAAATTCAGACTATATACAACATATATAGAAATAACTTTTAATTAAAAAAACCAACCTTGCATCAAAGGTTATTGTATCAGACATTGAGGCAAGATTCAAGTTTAAGACAAACCAGTGTTAAAAAAGTGTTTAAAAAAATAATCAGAATGTGCAATAAACTACAATGTAGCAATAGGTTGTAGTGTTGAAACTTTACTGAACTGTTTTCAGATGCCCAGTGTATATTTCCTATCATTCTGGAAAAAAAAAAAAAAAAAAATTTGACACTAAAACTGGGTCATCTGTCCAGTGCCATTCCAGATATTACAGGTGGAAGGGAATTCTGCACAAAAACAGAGACTCCTATTAAATTGCCTTCAACTGTCCTACACAGAAAAACTTCCTGTTGATGGATTATACATACATTCAATGTTTAATTGTTGTTAATACCTCTTGAGATTGCAGATACATTCCAAACTACACTATTCAGAGGCAAGTGTAAACCACTTGCTTTTGTTTCCTCACTGGGAAATTAAAAATCTATCTGGAATTGCAATGGAAAGCTTTGGGGCTTTTTTTCTTTACTGGTCTTCAAGACATCAATCATCTTTTCCTTTTCAGCTAGTCACCAAATGTTGGCATACTTACGAGACTCTTACAAGGCACTGTACAGAAACTGGAACAAGACTTTGTCTTTAACATATTAAAGCAAAATATTATGAGCCTCATTAGCTACTGAAGGACCAAGGAAGTAAGATGACCCAAACCACAATATTCAAAGAGCTGCGTCATTGATTTGACTCGACTCCTCTTCCCTTCCATTTCTCTATACCCACCCAACTGAAGCAGAGACCCTACTTTCTGAATAGCAGATATATTGACTATTGAAATGCAGTGGTCTATTTCTATCTTATTGCTTGAGGACTTCTATATGAAACATGCCCTGGCACTACTGAGAGCTGAGTACAGATTTTAAGCTAGATGCAAGGCTTCCAGAAGGCCTGCTCTGAAACTGCCGGTTCTCATCTACCATTACCTTATGCATGGGTTACACACATGCAGTTAGAGAGGCAGATTTTTGCCCTGTGGTCATGCCACACAGGAAAATAATCTGAGGCTGTCACTTTTCCCCACAATTTTTTCAAGTAGTTTTTCTGTGTTCAGTTGAAGTTGTTGGTTAAGGTAGACAGCATATCCTGCTGCACCAGAATCCACTAGAACCAGAAATGCATTTGAAAACATACAAAACAGGAAAGGATGATTATTAACAAATGTGGCAATATGACAACAGAAAGCAAATGGTGCCAGCAATTTATGTGCGCCCACTCCCGACATTGGGAATATTAGACTTCCAGCTTGAAATAATTACTTTCTCTTGGGGTTCAGGAAGAAGAAAGTGTTGTCTTTGGGATTTATCCTGCCTGTTACAAAGCAAGAAAGAAAATATATTATATGCAGCTAATGTACAGGTTTTGAATTGTGCTGTCATATGCTGTGTGAACAAGAGAGATTTTACCTTACACTTTTCTCCACCTTAATTGGCTTTCTTAATGAACCACATTATTCCCTGTCACCTTTGTTTTCTTGTATTGTTGATTCCCAGGCAAATGTTTTCGCAGTCTTCTGACTCGTCGGTAGATTGTTTTCTTGGTGGATGGCCATTGTCTGGCAAACCAATGGGTGCACATGAAGTACAGAGAGAGTCGCTGGGGAAAGCTGCACTTGACATTTCAGTCTGATTCGTTATTTGATCTTGGCACAGTAAAGCTTCTACCTCTTCATCTTTTAGTGGAAAAACTCGAAGTTCCCACAGCCCAGACTGAAAGGAATCAGAAGGGTAGGAGTGAGGGTGGAACAAGAGAAAAGAGGGGAAAAAGGGATTTCAGTTGAGTCTGAACTGATTAGCTATGTGCAGAATGATCTCCTATCAAATAACAAATGAGTGTCTTTCTTTACAATGTTTGCAGGGCTCTTCAGATAAAGAATACGACACTGCTAGGCACCAGCTGTCAATGTAAGCTGGCTTCATACTGTTTTGAACTAGTAACAGAGCTACAGCTGAATAGGCACAGTATAGGAAGGGGGAAGCTCTTTTCCATGGTGCCAGACCATCAAGATACCTGACCCCGTAATGATCAGTCCTGTCTGGAACTCTGGCCAACATCCCTGAAAAAAGATCCACCATCCCTGAAGCCAGCCATGCCATACTCACCTCAAAAACGTGCCATGTGTACGGCATTAAATCTTCATCTGTTGACAAATCTTGGGCTTAATTCATAAAGCAGAGCAATCTAGTTCTAAACAGGAGGGCTATGTTCAGTCCACATAAACTAGGGTGTCAGCCTGAGGTTCTGATCAGTGAGACGGAAGGGTATGTTCAGGTTCTTTGCTTTAGGTTAGAGACAGTGCTCACTGAAGACCTGACCCGACCGGGAAGCTGCTGGAAGCACCCACCTTCGCTTCCTGGCTCTCCCTGCAGTGTTGTGCAATCCCTGAACAAACAGAGCTGTGGGCTTCCAAAGTCACGTCTGGAACAGGTTCAGCAGTGCAATGCAGTGAGGCACAGGAGCTGCTCTGGTGGTCTTTCTGCACCAAATCCTGGCTGTGTCGTCCGTCGGCATTTTTGCTGTATGATCTAGTGCAGGATAAGAGACGAGAGTCTTAAAAGCTACTCACTCCCTTCCCTTTCACGTTGCCAGGAATGCTTTAGATTTTCTTTCCGAAGTGTTCAGTTTTTCTGTACATGCTACCTACATTCTACTTATTTAAATCAGAAGAGCAGATGAGAACACATGAGGTTCTTGACAACCTCACTGTCACAAGCCAGAGCAAAGTGTGATATGTGGAGGAGCTACCCGGATCAAACAGGGCTGGAACAGGCACGCTCGGGTGGAGCTGCAGAACAGCTGGTGGCTGGTCCCACTCCTGCGCCTTGCTCCACATGCTCACCACAACTGTAATTTTGGGCAACAGAAGTCAGCGAGCCGTGGGCTGTTCCAACTCGGAGAACATGGCATCATTTGAGGGGCCTGTGGAGTCCAAACTGCACTGTCAGCAAACTGTGCCAATGTAACTCGAGAAGAAACAGCAGGTCCCTGAGCTCCCCCTTTCCACCTCTGCTCTGGACTCATCTCCAAAGTGGTCAAAATAATTTAGTAAGATTAAAAACTCTGACCTCAGCTTCAATACAAATCTGAACTAGATATAAAATAGCAGCACACATCTTAAATGCCAAGTGGAAGTCTGACCTCGCTCATGTCAATGGCATGAATACTTCTGAATTCAAATAGCACTTTCACCAAGGAGTTCTAAGAATTTCAAAATTAAGGGTACATACAGAACTTATATTTTTCAGTACACCTTCTAAACTTTTTTTATGTTCAGAATGGCTTAAAATAGAATTCCTTAGTATGGTTTAGCTCTAATTTTATCCTGAATTAAAAAAAGCTATCTTTGCATATTTAGTCATATGTAATGGTTCACTTTCAGCCAAGAGTAGACACAAGAATATGATAAATAGCAGAAAAAGTTATTCCAGCATTTATAGGATGCTTTTTGTCCTGGCAGATTCTTAAGTAATTTATGGGAATCATTTTCCCAGAGCCAAACTGCAGATACAGCTTTATGATGTTCGCTCTTATATGCACTACTTTTTGCAAGACTTTTAGGGGTTATATTTAATTCTGATGAGCTTTGCACCAAACGGCAAGCCTGTCAGAATTAACCCTTTTTACACACTGACTTTTTAAAGCATAAGGTCCCTGGTACAGCCCAGGACCCTTCAGTACTGCATCTCTGAATGCAGTGGACTTTCATCTAAGTCAGGTGAGTGAAGAAGGGCTCATGTTACAGTTGGTGGCTGCAGTTGTAATAACCGGGAGTGGCACAGACTAGCAGAGCTATGTGCTCAGTATGGGAGTTAGGTTTTTATTCACTAATACCAGGTCATTACCGTGCCAGACTTCTGTAAGTAGGCAGGCTTCAGAACTGCCTCTCCTTTCCAGCCACAAAACTAAACATACCTGGTACTGTCCCTGACGAGTTAATTAATGAAGAGTGCCCTTGTATTTAAACTTCTCTGTGACAGCATTTCAGAAACTGCTGTACCAACAACCAACACCAGTGGTTCAACAGGAACACTCTTATCAGTGTCAATACACCTGCCTGCTATTCCTCCTGGGCCAGCGGCTCTGCTCCCACAGCGACCACCTTGCTCTCTCTCTTTCTTCATACTTCGTATGACGCAAGGAAAAAACTTCATCTGACAGATCTTCTATCTGTAACGAAATGCAGGGATAGCTGATGCTCTAATTATGAACATCACTAGAAACAAAAGCAGCCAGTATTATATCTAATACTGCAAAGGTCTGTTCACCAAACAAGAGGCGGCAACACAATGCATGCTTGCAGTAAAAAGGCCCAACAAAATACATGCATTCAGCTTGCACTCTCACCAGGCTCTAGTATATGGGATGCTGTCACTTTCACTTTATTTCTTTACATGTCTGTGGTTTAACTGAATGGATATAGAAATTATACCCCCCATGCAACTAACACATTTTTCTCTATGGTGAGAGGCAGAAAATTAAGAGGACAAGTATTCATTTGCAAATCACGGCAGTATTAAAAGCACATAATAAAGACAAGCAAAAATTCCAGGAGTTTTCCGAGACTGCTTTAGGAAGAGGCTGAGATGCAGCAGGATTTGCCAGGTGCTCTTTAAGCTTGGAGAAATAGGTCTGAGATCACCAAGGACCTTGACAGCTCCACATCAAGAGGAACTGATCAAACCTGAGATGCTGCATTCCTGCTATGAAATCAAGCAGAAAACCGTTTCTGGTTTGAAGACTATTTCTTAGCAAATGATTTGCATGGCCCTGGTACAGCTTAAAACAGCCCCAATGTGAGTACTTTTAACTGCTTGTAGTCAAACAAGAGCCAGCTTTTTCGGTAAAACTCCTCAGATGTAGCTATCACATCTGACCTTCACTTTGAAAGAACCATCTTCATTCCTCCGTTGGCAGCACACCAGGAAGTTTGCTTCTTAGACACGGCTGGGTGAGGAACACTTTGCTGCCCTTCCCCCTCGCTCCCCAGATGGCAGGCCGAGCTCTTGGCTGGACCCCTTCAGCACAGCTCAGTTATTTCAAAGTGCTCCAAACCATTCAACCTCTTCAAAGTTCACCTAAAAAGCTAAGCCTGGCAAGAGCATACAAGTGCTGCAGCCATGGATTTTATGCCAGCCACTCCCAGCTCAAAAGCAGAGAAATTCTAGGAAATAACAATTCCTGGTCCTAGGAGCTGTGAAGCTGCTCTGCCAGATCTGTCCTAGAGAAGGATTATACCAATAACCGGAGGAGTCATGGAAAATAAACTGTATTTTTTTCTATAAAGCAAAACCCTCAGTGGTGTTATACAGGTAACACCATTTATCTTCTGACTGCGTCTGATAAAATACAGAACGAAATGCAGTCTCCTCACTGCAGTGCCACACAGCACCATACGATACGGGTTATGCTGTGAGCTGGAAGTACTCTGCTCCAGACAACTGATGGCCCTGAGGTTTTCTGCTGAAGCCATTCTTTGTATCGAGTCCTGCAGAACTGTCGAGTTCATGACCATTATGGGTACAAACACAAAGTATTACAGTGCATATATGCTGCTGTAAACTATCTGGTAGTGGCACTCAGCTTACCAGAGAGCACATTTCCAGTGCAGGCAGCTGGTCATGAACTACAGCACCACAATGAAATTTAACGGGGTCAATGAAAAGGATCCCAAAGTCTTCAGCGTGTTCCAAATTGGCCACAGGACCTGCTTGCTAAAACTGTATCTGCCTGGTTCCTCCTCAGCCCAGCGCTCAACAGGAACCTTCAGACAAACAGGCCTGCTTTGTTTGCCCATCTCATGATTGCTTTTTGAAGACTCTGCATTGCTTTTATTTATTTATGTTAAACACAAACCACTTTGTTAGCTGCTGGTTTCCTTTCATGCAAGTCAACTTAATGGGTCTCCTCCTCTCTCTGGAATTCACCAGCTCTGTCACTTGGATGGCATCAGTACAGGGCTGCATCTCAGTTCAGATTCTGTCTTTCCAAGGTCAATGATGTATAGCGTGAAAGTGAGAATTTTATGAACTACAAAAGTGCTATTCCCTCAGGGAAAATTCAGGATTTTTCTGTGTGCTCAGATTTCCTTTGAAGTGGAAACAAAAGATAATTTTGAAAGAAAAACTTAGACTTTGAAAATACTTTTCTTAGCAAATTGCCAAAACTTTTCATGCTGGGAAGAAACTTCATTTTTAACAAGCTTCCTTTCAAAAATCGAAGTCCACATTCCTCTCCAAGCAAAGAGTTTTGAAAAATACAGAAATAAGCCTTACTGTTCCTTTTCCATAGCTGGTGATAGCAGATATAACTACTTGTTCGTTTAAAATGAGTTTTACTCTATTCCACTGAAGAAACAAGTAATATATTTTCTTATTTAAAAAATATTCTTTGTTCTGTGAATAAAATCACATTACATTAAAATGTCTCTACTTGGTTCAGTACAGCCTCTGCCCCTCTCCAGCTTTGTAATGCTTTATATATTTCCTCCATTAACTTTAGGTTAATTTAAAGTTGCTATAACTGGAGAATTTGATACATTTTTTTCTCCCCACTAAGGTTAGTTTGAAAAAGGACAAAAGAACTGTCATTCCTCGGTGGATGGATCTGGCAGTGATGTTGAGAGAAAAGGCTATTAGGAAAGCCTGTTTGTGAGGCATGTCTAATGATTTCACTCAAAGAAAAAGACTTAAAGCAAACTAAGATTTGGATCCCCCCCACTGCATCTAGTTAAGCTACAAGACGCTGTGCATTAATGTTGAATAGCACCAGGAATATTTCTGAAAGTTTCTCAAAACAACAAACTATGTTTCAGTCTTTGTCTTCACGGGAAACACTGAGTCATAAGCCATGAAAAACACTTATGCAAAACTAATTACACACAGAATTATTCCAAAATATTTGTCATTACTAAAACAACTACTGAATAAACTCAAACATTACTTTACAACCCTGCTTTGCCAGAAATTTTAACCTGGACAAAACAAATTAAAACCAAAATAAAACAGGAAAACCTGTGCCACACCCTCCCATGCCTTAAAGCAATAACAGACTGCAAATTCATATATGCACCAGAAAACTCAAAAGCTCTATTTCCAAAAACTAAGTATTTTTAGAGTAAATAATAGAGCAGACATAGATAGAAGATTAACTTTTGCATTGCCCCACTGTTATATTTTTCCTTGCAAGGCAAAATTTCCAGAAACAAAAATTAGGCACCCAAAAAATGTAAGCTTTTTGTACTCAAATAAAGGAATGGTGAATAGGCCTGATTTCCAGAAAGTGCCGAGTTCCCATCCTTGGAAGTGTGGCTCCTGTGGAACATGACAAATTTGGGACCCCACATTTTTTTGCAACTTGTGGAAATTTTGGGTGTGAGTCTATTGAGAGCTTTTAAATGAAGGAGAGAGAAGAAGAAAAAAAAAAAAGGAAAAAAAAGAGATACTGTGTAGAAGAAATCCCTAACCGCTGGCTGACACAAGGACAACTCCAGAAGTTTTAAATTTGCCATGCAGAAGATAGGCAGAATAGAAACTACTACAGACTACCACCACAGGCAGTGGAAAGCAAAGAAAAAGCTTACTTTATATAGAAGCAGAAAGTATGTTTTGCCCTCTCTTGTCCTTCACGGATCTACTGAAGCTTGCCTCGATTTCAGCATAAGGAATAATTTCAAGAATGTCAGAGTGTGAGTGTAGAAAATGCAAAAAGTAATGCTGCTGTTTTCTCATGTCTTTTTTCAAACTTACTCAGTAACAAACCTTACTCGGCCTAAAACCTAAAGCAAGGAAGTGTAAGAATTATGATCAGACAACCACCTTTTCTCAGTACTCTGAAAAACATCCAAACCAGTTAACACGATACCAAAAGAAAGGGGGAAAATTGGCAAAGAATGATTTAGACAAACACGATCTTTAGCATTTTTTCTCTTGTCTGACATCTCTCCTTTCTCATTCTACCCAGCAGCCGACAGAGAATACAGAAGCAGTGGACCACAGCAGGAGGCAAAGCTGCTTTATTGTTAACTCAAGTTACTTCCTGGCCAAAGGATGAATCATACAGGATCAACTAGTCATGCCAAATACAAATGTACTGGGAGGGCTACTAAATGAGCGATTAGCCCATGAGCTTCACAGAGATATCTTGATGTCCCTTCAGCAAAATACACTAAACGTATGTGAGACAAATCATCTGTATGGGATCTGAAATCTAACCAAGAAATCCACTGACTCCTCCAAGCAAGTCCCTTGAAGCCCTGGAAGCAAATCACTGTAGAAATTATTTTTTTCCCCCACAGATAGTAGGATGAAGAGAGAGCAATGACCAGTAGATTCTCAAGAGACACTGAGCCCTTGATGCCTTATTAGTTATTCTCCAAATGGTTTAATTAAAATATCCTCACAGGAGAGTTCTCCTGTGTATGTAATTTGACCTTCTCACTACAAAAGATGAGGCATGTCTCTTGCTAGCAGAGATGGTACCAAACCAAAAGGTGGCAGTGGAGGTGACATAAATCTTACCACCAGAAATTCCAAGAATTTCTCAAGTGCATGAGAAAAGGTGGGGACAGAGTTAAGTTTTTCTCCTCCTTCTGACCCAAGAGTACGGTGCCAAGTGAGTGCAATATACCAGGCAGGGAGCTGAGACCATGATGCTCTCCAAAAGGACAAGCTCATTTCCATGGAGCAGGCAGCTACAGACACAATAAAACTCCGAGGAAGCTAGCGCCTTTGTGGAAAGTGTATTATTTTCTACCCCAAGGGAGTGGCATAATGATTTAGTTTGTTTACTGTGTTTAGTATAACCATCTGTACTGTTACCCAAATGCAATCTTTTTCTACTACTAAGGCACCTAAACCTCAGTTGCAGAGATTCTCTGAAAAAGGAGCTCACATTCAGATACTGTGGATGAAGGTACACATATAAGTTGTACAGTTACAACAGTTGATAGTGCCCTATAGCACTAGACTGGAGGGAGACTAGAGATGTCCGAAGGGCAGCAAACTGGCAGGTTTCTGGAAAAAGAGTCACAAAAAGATTGGAAGGACAGAAGAGATCAGACCTGCTGGCATATTCACACTGGGGTTAGGAAATGCCTCAAACGCCCTGTGGAGAAAGGGACCCCTAGCTCCGAAGTCCATGGGCATTCTTGGGATGAAAAAGGTAGATTCTTATGTCTGGAGGAAGAAACAGTAGCACATGATGTGCAGATTTAGCTCAAGAGGCAAGCAGGAAATGCTGAAGGTTATGTTGTTCCTGACAAAGCAGAAAAAATAAAAGTTTGCTCCCAGCAGAAAAAAGAAAAGTTTGCTCCCAGCAGGAGGGCTGCAGGAAAATGAACACTAAGAAGAAAACTGAGGAAACCTGCTGAGCCCACAGGCAATATACCAAATTACCTCCTGAAGAGCAATTGGCCAAGGGAACTGGCTGTCTAAGAAGAGGATGAGAGGTAAGGACAGACGTTATAGCACAGGTAGGCCCAGAGAGACAGTCGCACTGGGAGACCCAGCACCACGATGCCGAGGAGCAGGGGAGGCAGAGGCCTGACTAAAGGGACCCTTTGGGAGCACTGCCTGTGCTGGCAGCAAGGGACAGAAGAGCCAAAAAAACAAGTGAACAATGACTATTAATGGAGATACTCGCATTTCTGTCATCCACCATAGGGTTGACTAGGTTGGGACAAGAGACCTTTTCACAGTCTGATACTTAACACTTTATTTTTGAAATTTGAAACTTACCAGGATTTACATGAAGTCAGTGACTTTGGAAAATATATCTCAATTATCTCCATTACATATTATATCTAGTTTAATTAAAAACTGGTGGTTTAATTAAAATACAGCCTACCTCTTCTTCATCTGTATGAGATCTTTCTAATGGTTGAAATTCAACAACTCTCCAGCTAGAAATGAGACAAGAAAAGTCAAATTAATTTACCTAAATGCTGTTTCATTATTTCAGCAGTACAGACAATTCTTCTGTTTCTACACTATATCGTTAATTACTACTTCTTCAACGCTGCTCATGCTTCAAAATTTATTTCAAATAAAGTAATTTCAGATTTATGGTGCAGATAACAGATGCCTAAAATTTAGATGTTCCTTTCCCAACCCAGTATCTAACTTTTTATTTTCCCAACACAGCTTTTAAGCTATTGAATAGTCTTAATAATATTTTAGCTTTAAAGACAATTTAAAAGCAAGCACAGAGATTTAAAATATGAAACAACTGCATTTAGCCATTTCAGGTAATTTGCTAGTAAGCCACTGAATTACAGCACAGGAGATTAATCACCCTGTTTTAGCAATCTAAAGATGTTCTTGTCACTGGAATCGTGGATTGTAAATTTACACTGTATGGAAAAAATTAAGCTTATTCTACTGTGTTAGAATGGATACAGTTTAAAAATATATGCTGAACCCATTACTTAACTACTTTCTTATGACACATAAAAAAGACAGCAACTTCTAAACAACCTATCAGAGCATGTCAGCCCGATGGCACATTTAAGACCACGAATATCACTACAATTACGATGATATAAACCCCCTTCTAATTTTAGCCAGCCACCTCCCTGTGAGTATCAGACTATTTCCCTTGTGCTATCAGCTGTCCAGTCTTCCCACCACTCCAGTCACACAAATTTAAGTGCACAGAAAAAAAAAAAGAGCACATGAAAAGATCATCTTAATATTTTAAAATTACCTAACTATACGTCAACAATAGTCTTAGTTCATGTTCTCAAGTTCATTTTTTGCAACTAAGGAGGGCATGAACAAACCTTGGGGTAAGGATTTCTTTGTACTGTAGTTTCTCCAATTTTGATGGTGCCACCAGCGACATTGGAATAACAATGTTGTCTATATCATAGGAGCTCTCACTTCTCAACCTCCTTCTGGAGTTATGCTGTAAACAATTCAAGAGGAGATTCATCAGCTCAAAACATAGGTACTACATGTTAGCTCAGAAACATTAGACCTGCATGAGGAAAAAGTCTAACTTGAACACATTTTCCAGTGGCGTAATGACTCCCAACTTCCCCCCACCTCCCAATGGAATCTTGATAAATCTTAAAACTATCTCATCTCTGAGATTTACTTTGTGCCAGCATAACTCCTACTGAAATCAGTAGAAGTTTCCCTTCCTTGATTTCAGTTACACTTAATTCTGAATAGTTATCAGAACTTCAAAGTTAATGCTGCCTTCTTCATAATGTTCAGTCTACAAAGATGACCTAAAATCTATCTAACTTGCAACCCACATGGTTCTTCAGCATGATACAATTAACAATTCCAAAAGAATGAAGCTCCATTTAGCAGTGAAGAACAGCCTACACGGAAAGTGGTTTTCTGAAAGACATGCAAAAGACAGAAGCTGGTGGTGGCGTTTCTGGTGTTCTCTGCCTGCTAGTGCATGGAATCAACGTGGGTCAAAATTGAAGTTCCTCGATTGGAGGGCAGCACAGATTTAAACTCAGCTCTCCAGAAGTCATCACCAGATCGAAGCATGACAACTTACTCAGCACCAGTCTACCACGAGGCTTAGCAGAACCATGGGACTGAAATCTGAATATTATTATGAAATTCTCAATAAATTCCAATAAAATAAAGTGTGTTTCTGCAGGGACTTCAGTGAATCCTGCTGCTCCTCAGCAAATTTATATACCTGAGACTGTCTGTAGCTCTTCACAAAAGGTTTTAAATAGCAAAGCTGAGAGTTAACCAATTCTGTGACTGTATTTGCACCGTGAGGCCATTTTATGTAGCTGCACCAAAAATAAAAGGATGATAAGGGGCCTTGTGTAAAATTTGGAACATAAATCACAGTGTATTTAATGAATTTCTGGGAAAAAAAATAAAATTAAAGGCCCAATGCCAAAAAACTAAACTTATACTCCAGTTATATGATCTGCAAAACTCTTTTACAAGCAAGTATCTGATTTAGGAATACCACATACTCAATCTGGAATAAATTACTTAATGTAATCCACTTAATTCACTGTAATAACGCTCTGTACTGTAATTTAACACTAGATTAGATGTAAAAGGTGTGTGTTTCTGGATTATTAATTTGCACAAATCTCTTTTATATTTCAGTCAAGACAGTGATACATTTTTGGTTTACCTGTGATGGAGTGCTGTGAGTGGGCCTAGACATCGCATTGACACTGGTCACGGCAGCAAAACTGCTATGGGATTCGGGTTCTGCATGTTGAAAGGAGAATGTCTCAAACCTAGCATTACGTTCGCCTGTCACAGAAAATAGTAATAAAAAAATACATACTGGCTGTTGTCTATTAGACTATTTTTCCATACAGTAATGGTAAAGTCATTTCTAGAAGCCCACAGCTAACCACTTATAATTTACCGAATACTAAAAAAAGCCATCTAAATAAACACTTGCTACTCATCTTGTCATTGTTGTTCCACAAATCTCATCCCTCTCCTTCTACAAAGGATTTCCTCTTGTGAAACCAGCTTCATATGGGCAAATCCTGCTTCTTTTTTTCAGGAGCTGCCATAAACTACACACACTGCAAATGCATTCAGACTTACAGGAACGTGCCCCAGTGTTCCCTAACAGTGTTTCCTTAGCTGGGGTGCATCTCACTGACGTACCGGTTCACTGAGCCCTCACTGATGGTTTCTTCCTTGATAAATAATAAAACAAAACTGGCAGCAAGGGTAACAAACAAAATTAGTTTCTAGATCTCCATGTGTGGTTTCTTCTGATAGTGGTCCACTGCTCCAGACAAACTGTAATTCTTGTTTATTCTTATTCAGTCCCAGTGTAAGCAGCATTTACAGGGATTCAGAATTTAATCACCGGTGTTCTGCTTTCCTTCTACCTTAACTTCCAGTGAGAAGAGAGAACTCAGGTTTAATGTAGGAACTAATAAAAAGAATCTGTGTATTCCAACATGAAAAAAGAGGTAAGACTGATCCTAAAGACTGTATTGCACAGGCTGGGTCAAGGACACGAACTCTCATCTCCCAGGCAGCTCTGCAACTCCCTGGCACACAGCTTTTATTTTTGGCCTTGTTCATCAGGCTGACCTTCCTCATGGATAATTTCTCCTAGACAGAGCCCAAATTAGGAATAAATATGTAGTACTACACCCGTAGCACTAATAAGCTAGAACTGCTGCTGCTACTCACGAATACACCACATAGCAGTTTTCTGGCATTGGGAAACTATGATCCTCATGATAAAAGATTGCTTTTTTTGTTCCATTAACTCAAAGAACTAAGTATTATTGGCAGAAGATTAATTGTAACTTCAAAAGGTTTATAGCAAGAAGTTTTCTCTCTTATTAGTGCTCCCAAGTAACTCCGATTGTTGATTTGTTCATGACAGTACACTTAGGGAAACAACCTGGTTGTGAGAAACACTGTGTCAGCATCCGCCTTTTGGGGACCAGTGACTGGTTAGGGGAGTGGGTGGCATGGAAAAAAGGATCACTGATGGCGAGAGGGGACAGGGCACAGCACCCCTTGCGGAAACAGGCACGGAGTGTATGAGGAGGCTATACAGCAAAGGGGAGGGCTGCAATGTGCAAGGGGAATGCTGCAGAGAAAAAAAACCCTCATCTGAGACAGTTTTCAGTGTGTCCAAAAATACCTTTTATTCTCTCCTGTAACTTTCTAATCAATAGCGCTTTTTTGGTTTAGGATTCTGTTTTGGTTTTGTTTTTTTTTTTTTAAATAGACCAAAAGTTTTGGTTAAATCATCTCTGCACTGATCTCCACCTCTACTGCAAGATTACACTAGCAGTTTTACCTGGATGTGCACTAGAAGTGTATTCTTCCACAATGTTGAATGATCATAATTCTTTCTTAGGGAAAATTTTAGACTAATGTAGTTTGTCCTCTCACTCAGTGGTTTATTTTCTTCAAATGTCTTGTGAGGAATTGTGTCAAAAGCTTTCCAAAAATTCACATAAATGAACCTGTGTGTTGGGCTTGTGTGTGGCAGGGTTTTGGTAGCAGGGGACACAGTCTGTACCAGGCTCTGTTAAATTTTACATTCTAATAGCCTGGAGAGACAAGATGCAATTTACCTTTACAGTGGCATGCTGAATTTTTTGTCCCTGAGTTATCACATTATTCTACAGAATTTTCAGGGCACTTTCTATTAATTTACCAAGTGCTGAAGTAGAGATTCAATGGCTTAAAATACAAAGATAACAAGGGTGAAAACACTAATTGTAAGCACTGCCTACCCACAAGTCCTTAAACAGTCTGGAAGGAAACCAGAACCACAAATGACAGTTCACAACAAATGAAACATAGCTGACCACTGATGCCAGGAATAGTTAAATGTTTGGTTGGGCACATGATTTGACAGATAACTTTGCAATTCAGTCTGTTTCACTGATTACAGTTAAAAAAAACCCCCTTCACATTAAAAATAATGACACCTAGTATTAGAAAAACACAGTTGGACTGCTGAGCAGCTTCATTTAAGAGTATTCAAAAAATAAAATACAGAAACTTGTCTCCTTTTGTAATATGCACTGAAGAATAAAGCGGATTACCATGCTTTAAAACAGCAAATTATTTTCATGGTGTGTTAAGTCCATTTCTTCACTCCTATGAAGTTTCTTAACAGTATCCTTTTTGGAGACAACTTAAAATTAATTCTCAAAGCCCAGTGATAACAAACTCATTTATACAGTACATATTTTAAAAGAAGTAGTGCTGTCTCAAGCAGTAAAATTTTTCTCTTACCTACTGCTGTCTCACTTAAATGTCTTTTCTTTCTTCCTTCTGACAGCTGGTCAGATGTTTCTGACACTGACTGAGATTTGGAATTAGATAAACAGCCACTGCTCCATTGTTTGACAGAAACATTATGTTGATTATATTCTACAAGAGAAAAAGCATGTATCAAGTTGAAAACTTATTTTCCATTGGTGCAATTTACAGGCAATCTCAACTGCTGAACTATTTATAATGGAAAAAAACAGAGTTGTGATAGGAATCCACATAGTAAACAGTACATCAGTCAGGCACCTGTGTCTACAGAGAATCCATGGCCCAAACTTCCCACACTTGTATTAGAGCCCTCCTAGGCTCTGATGAGATCATTTCAGTGCAACAAAGGAGAACGTGACACTGTGGTCTGGGAAGAGATTCCTCTTCCAACTAAAGCTTTAGCCAGTTACCTTCTCTGATAACCTGCTTTGTGGTAGTTTATAAATTAAACCTATTCAGGGCAGAAAGTACTGGCAAATGAACGAAAAATGGTCTTGAAAATATTAAAATATTTTGCTTTGTATATTAAGACATACCATTGTCTGGAGATACTTTAAACTCCACTCCCAAAGATGAGGTATCAACAGGTTCTCCTTTGATGTCATCCTTCCTTAATAATGTTTCAAAGTATATGTGAAGAGGAATATCTAATAAAAAAATAAATCGAAATGGAATAGAGTCTGTATCAGAAAGATGGCAACCTATGAAACAAATTATGTATCATCACTAAAGGTCCAGGAACTGATTTACACAGTGCTATGTAATATAATCTGTAAGCAATATTGCTGCCTTCAACTTCAGTCCTTGAACTCATGAAGAATGGCAGAGCTCAGTCATTCCTGCAAGGACTGATCACGTGTCTATATGGCAGCAGCGTTGTCACATGATCAATCTGAAGACAGTACAGGAAAACATGTCCTGAAACTGGTGAGACCAAAGGAAAACTCGATGACAATAACCCAAAAAGGCCCAGCCAGATGTTTCAAAAAAGTAATTTTTGTGTACGTAAAAAAGAAAATTTGAGGCAAGGTAAGTTTCAGCAAGATAGTTCTTGTATGAGTGCCATCCTCCACTACAGGCAAAGACCTATGGTCTTCCTTATCAGTTATCTAAGTATATACAAGGTAATCTCCAGTAATTGCCTGGAGGTAAGAACTCAAGGTACCTGTCTTTCTATTAATGGGAAGTGAGAGTTATGCCATGGTAAAAACAAATCAACTTTTAACTGTGAAGCTACACTGCCATATGTGCTGACCAAGGCAGTATGCTGAAGTGTTTCCAAGCTCTCCAGCACTAAGAGCTTCTAAGGGCTGACAACTCAGATCAAGGTAGGACTCAAACCTAAGGATTGCTGGTGAACAAATCCCAGTGCAAGCACACACACTTAATAGATTAACAGCACTTTTTTTGGTGTTCAAAGTCAAAGTAAGAAAGAGCAAGGTTGTCTTACTCTGGAATAAACTGTGTCTGTACCTGAAATTACTCCAGAATTATTCTTCACAAAAACAAGCTCTGCAGGGTATCAAGTGAGGGTAAGACTGGGGTCTTTCCCTCTTGACTAACTCCTTCATGGAGATTTGACTAATACAGCACAGCAGAGAGCACACTGTGAACTTTTCCTGTAATCTGGAATGGCTTCGGTTCAGCCTTTTGGGTACAAGTAATTAATGTTTTTTGAAATTGTTACTGCTGGAAGCCTAGAGGTAATTTCAAGGTACATTCCTTCCTTTTTTCTCTGGCAAAGGTTTCAGCAGGGCAATCTAATTCATTTCCTAAGGGAGTTCTAACCCAGAATTAGTTTGCAAAATATCTCAAGTGGTAAGGAATTTATCCACTGTTGTAAGGCAGGAAGGCTTAAGAAAAACATCTCTATCTGAAAAGCCTTTCCGGAGACAAAATTACAAGAAAGAAGAGAAAGTAAGTAGGACTAAATACGCTGATGTAAGAAACAGGCTTGACAGCTATTATGCTCAAAATGAGAAGAGGGCCAGGGGCAGGGCCAAAGGGTGGGCATTAAACTACTCTTATTTACATACAACCTTAGCCTGGTGTGCCTTCAGGACTTCCCAGGACAGAAACTTTAAACGTATTTTGTTAAACAAAAAGAACAATTTGTTTCAATTTGATATGATCTAACTAGATATTCTGTCACAAGATTAAAGGTGACCTGTAAAAGGTGTCCATCTCTGTCCCCCCTCGGGGTTTTTGATGTGTTTCTGTCCTGGTTCTACTTCTGAGTAAAATGTAAAGGTCTGAAAGGTTTATTAACCACAACATTTAAGTAAAGAAATAAACAAAATATTTCCTGTTTTTTTTTTTTTTTTATTTTTGTGGGGTTTTTTTTGGTTTTGTTTTTGTTTTTTTCCCCTGGGAAATCACCTGGATGTCTCAGAGATTTTTTAATTACATGCTCATGTATCTTAATCAAAAGGACAGGAGTGTTTGTTCCACAGGTTAGGTGCAGAAATAACAGTACTACAAACTTCTTAGATACAAACTACAGTTTTCCAGTTGGGGTGCAAGTTTAAAAAGGTGTTTTTATGTTCAAGGGATGCTGCAACCACTGACATATTTTCAGTCAAGACCTTTGGTAATTTGTAAACTCTGAAGCAAGACTTAGAAACATAAGGAAAATTATGCTTCCAGAAGTGAGTATACTAGTGAGTCAGTACCCCTACACTGTATTTACTAGGTTGTCTGCAAATTATCATTCTCCTTCGAAAGTAAAAAACCAAGAGTAAGTACTTTGAAAGTAAAAAACAAGGTACAAGAGAGAACAACATCTGAATCTTGAACTTGAAACCCTCCTTGCACATTGAAACACCAAATTTCCAGAGTTTCAAGACGGAAAAAATACCAATAATATTTCTTTAACACACATTAAATGAAATTAAAACAAACCCCCTTTTGTTTTTTTCACTCTGCTGACAAACTTTTTTTTATTTAGAAGAGAGTGATAAAAGACGTGGGCACACCACAAGCAGTATTTTAAGAGAAGTTATCCTTCTGGAAAGGGAGAACTAAGGAAGCTGCAAAGAAAGCATGAAACTGAATCAGGCTACCTGACTAAGTTGGAAAATTTATAGCGTGCATTTATTCACAGTAATTCTTTCATATGAAAGAAAATGACAAATAGACTAGTGGTCTTCGTGAGGGGATAGAGACAGAAAAGTACACAAAGCAGAGTAGAACATGAATCTAGCCTCCCTCAAAAACAAGGTCGGCATCTCAGCAGGAGATAGTAGGTCTAGCACTACCTTCCTGTCTCAACTACTATTAGCAAGGCTAAGGCTTCTTGAAAAGAAAAGAAATATTCCTCTGAAGAAAGATGATCTTGGTATCAGAATGAAGCTAAAATAACATTTTTCTTCCTCCATCCTGGCAAAGCGACCAACAGTAGCGAGAATGTAATCCAAAGCCTTTCAGGGTTTTTTCATAATCTTTTTTCAAGAAAATAAAATGTCAGTATTCTTGTTCAATGTCCTAGTCTCTCTTTAAGAGTAAGGTAAGAATGAACGCAAGAGGCATAGCCTCACATGACTGTCTTTGAACAGACCTGTAACCCCACTGGCTCCTGTCCAGCTGGGCTGTCAGAGTCGCAGAGTAAGTGATGGAGTATGTGTAAAGAAGAAAGTTTTAAGAGGTATTTTCCTCTCCTTTCCACAACAGAGTCCTGTAGACTGGGATGTTTGCTGTTGCACTCAGCTAGTGTTTCATTTCCCCTATCTGCTCCTCAAAATGATCTCCTCTCTCTATATATGGGATGTAAACCCTCTCATAAACCTGCAAGGGTTGAGACCTTCTCAGGATTCCATGTCCACACATGGGTGTTCTCTAATGGCCACTGACAAGTTCTCCAAACCCAAGACTTACTTTAATCCCTGACTTCATAATACCAGGCTGCAGTATCTACACTGTCATTCTGGAAGACGGTGGGTTTGATTACAGACTCAGACTTCCATGGAAGAAGTCCCAGCCTCACATTCAAGATTATTTTGTGGCAAAGAACAGCAGAATTCCTGCACTGGTCAGCAACTACCTGGAAATAGTTTTTTCCAAAAGTATGCCACCCCAGCCCCAAATGCGGAATCACAGAATCATCTAGGCTGGAAAAGACCCTGAAGATCATCTAGTCCAACCATTAACCTAAGACTGACCATTCTCAAAAATGCAGCAGTACGAATCCCTTCTGCTGATAACAGCATTTAATATGCTATTTTGAAGCCCCAAGTACTGTTAAGTTGCACCTGCACTAGTTTCAGGTCTGAGTCACAAACAACAACATCTGCATTATTGTTTGAAAAGATTAAAGTATCACATGACAGAAACCATAAACTTCAAAGATCACCAAGAAGGCTGACTAGCACAAAAACAATTAGGAAACCTAAATAAAGCTTTTTGGACTTAGTCCAGGGGGCCTGAACTGAAAGTTGCTTATGAAAACAACACAACCAAGGTATAGTAGCGTGTTGGCAAAAGCACCATCTAAAGGACTAACACCGACTCAATCAGACACACCATGGAACATGCAGAAACACCTTTTCCCTGAGCAGTCTTTCTTGGTTGTAATCACTTTACTGGTATGGTAAACCTAGAAGGTGTGTTTTTCAAATGTCAGGATGAAGTTAAGATTTTCATTTAGTCTAAACTCATATATTTTGCCAGTGTGAGATTTTCTGTAAGAGAACTAAGTTCTAAAAATCATTCAAAAGAAAAGTTAGTCCCTAAACTCTACAGCTCTCACATTCACAACTGCCCTCTATTAGAGTCATGGTGTTACTTACCTGAAGGGAATGATAAGACTGGATGGAAGGAAGAGTCCAGCTCTTGCACATAATCTAGTATCTTAGATCCTGCACTGTACTCACTACTGCTCAGGGTGGACGCTGGCACCATACATGGTAACTGAGTTTTATATGGAAAGGAGGCATCTCTAGATGGTGAAGTCTGCAAGGATACACAGAAACAAAGATTAAACTTCTTCTTTACTGTATTCCTTCAAATTAGACCAGAAAGAAAATTTCAGCGAGTAAAACTCTTCAATACAGGAATGGGAAAAATATTCCTGCAAACTTCAGAAAGTCTAAATACAACTTGCCTCCACTTACTGTGGACTATAGTGCACAGTACAAAGAATACACACCACCCCCCCCTTCAATTAGGGCCAGGAAACAGCTGTCAAAGTTTCCAGAGAAAAATGTAACTGTTTCCAATCATTATTTTTATATATCCTATGACAAACACCCCTTAAAATTCCATTGCACCACAACAGGCATGATAAAGATGCACAAACAAAACTAACAGCACTAAATACAAGGGTCTCTCCTTTTACTCCCTTAGTCTTAGTAAGATTCTTAGTACTGATACCTCTAGACAGTTCAAGCTCATATATTTAATGCAAGACACAATATTACACATTTTGAGCACACTGTGTACTTACACAAAGGAAGAGGGCAAAGTCCTTCCCTTGTTATAATTTAAAAAATCAGATAAACAACACAAACAAAAAGAAGACACACAGCAATAAATATGGAGAGGGATGCACTGATTAATCGGTTGTAAGAGAAATTACTAGAAAGAGGAGAGCTGCAAAGAAAGATTAATTTAGCTGCTTATTTGTACAGAAGGTGGAATTATGGATTGTACAGAACTGGTAGGTGTGAGGAAGCAGGACACTAAGGCAAAAGGCAGGGTGAAAATGGGCAGGAATAAGCAGCAGAGTGCAGGCAATATCCTGAGCCCTGAAAGACAGGAGGAAAGAACTGAACGTGGGCAGCAGTCAACAGTAGTCTGTGCTGCAGAGTAAGCTACAAAAGCACTGCAGGGAAATAGTGTTGCTTATGCTACTTTCAGCCTTACTGGATACTAGCGGTAGTAACCCCAAAGGTACCAACATTTCTAAAGGCTTCCATAGGTCTAGCAGTGCCGCTCATCAGTGGTGGATATCATCACTCATGCAGTGATGATATCCACCACATCAAATCCCCCTCCATTTATTGAAATCAGTCCTTCTGTCAGGTGGCATCAGTATTCACAACCCACGCAAACTCAGAAAATGTGCCATTAATAAGTTCCCCTTTCCATCTCTTCCCTTCTTCTCAATCAAAAAATTTCCTACACAAAAACTACTGAATCAGGTCAGCATGTTATGATGCTGGAGCAGAGAGACTCTGTAGTGGTGGTGGGGATCTTGGTTTGTTTTTGTTTTGTTTTGTTTTGTTTTCCTCACAGGAAAACATTAACAGTCTTAAATCCACCTTGATCTCCATACTCAGGTGTATGCACAAATACTTTCAACTTAATTTGGAAAGAATTCTTTTCTAGGCCAGGACTCTTTCAAATCAATGTTTTGTTATTTTCCTGTAACAGACATATGGGAATCTTCATCTGTTAAACTTCAAACATCCATAAAGTGCTGGCATAACTGGGGCCTGTGTTTGGAAACACTAGAGGAATAAATGCTAAAGTGAATTTAATGTTTCCCGTTACATGGACCATTAAATTAAAGCTTAAGAGCTCTTAGATAGTTGCTCTACCTTTGATGCAATAAGGGCTCACTCTTCAAGAATGCACAAAAGCGTATTTCCTCTTGATACTTGGTTTTTATAAACTAGTTTAACTGAATCTCTACTACTTAAGCTGTGACTGCATCCCTTCTGCTTGGTTTTTTTTAAAAAAATAAATCCACATTACAGTAAATGATAAATCTCTTACTCTTTAAGAAGAAATCCCCAAACACAAATCAGTAAAATTACCTAGAAAATACATGGATAAGCCAACACATACTAACATGTAGTTTTTTAAGGCTGAGTCACTTTTTCTTACTTTAATTCACTTCAGTCCCAAACACATTTAGAGTATAGCTTAAAGCTAAGCCTGTTCAAATGCATACATGGTCAGATAACCTCCACAGTCTCAATCTATTTTGAAACAGTATTAAAATCCACTTGCCAACATCAGTAAATGCAAACCTCTTTTCCTCATCTTGCCTGTGGTGGGAGTTACAAAACCTTATGTCTGAATTTGTGCTTTATTTCCTTGAATGCCCTGGCATCAACACCTAAATAATTAAATCTTTCATTAAGTCAGTTTGTAATTCAAAAGAAAAGAAGGACTTATATAGAAGCAAGAGTAATTTTATTTAAATGCCTGTGAAGTTACTAGAAAAAAAACTAAAAAATCTGGCAGTGTCTGTGCTCCTAGCTACCAGATCTGGTTTAAATTTCTGATGAAGTAGTTTTCCACTGGAAAATGCTGAATTAGTGAAATCATGATGTTTGTCAGGAATGTCGATTTAATCAACTGTTGATGAAAAAATTTCGGAAGCCCTTCAATTCTGGAATGAAAGTGTGTTGCTCAGACAAAGAAAGTGCTTCAACCTTATTGAAACAGAACTGGTAAACTAAACTCTGTCCCCCCTTCCAGTGCAGTATAGAACACAGTCTACAACCCAACTGGCTTTTACAGCAGTTAAATTATTGATTTGTAACTCAACAACAAAAAAATCTACCAAAACT